>NC_056747.1:181364022-181464022 GCF_019279795.1 Protopterus annectens | reverse complement strand
AAAACTTCACTGCGTTTCAAATGTGTTGATAAACATGGTACTATTAAAAATGCGCTTGGGAAATGCTAAAATGAAAGCAGACCAAACATTGACATTACCTCACGAGTTTCAAGAAAGAAGAAGAAGAAGAAGAAGAAAAAAAAAAAAAAAGTTCCATTTTAACACCTTTACTGAATTACCACTTAGAACATAAATAGGCAAACATTTATATAAAAGCCATATTAACTTGCTCCTAGTTACAAATTATACATCACACTTTTTTGTATAACTATCAATGCAACATTATATAAATTGCTCAATTCCTGCCTCCCTTAAATCTCACTCCTCTTCCAAAACAGTATTCTGCATGCATTGTTCCCACAACTTCCATTTTTTCTATACAATTTGCTCCTACCCTTTTCTAAAGATCCCACTCCCAGTTTTTATCTCCATCAAGATATTCAATACTTCAAATACAGTTAGTTTAGACTTCAATTTCCATTTTCTAGTAATTAATTCTGGTGGCTGCCAAAGAAACATACTTAGCAAGGTTTTACCATGTCTACACATTTCAGATCCTGTATCCCATTTCCTTAATTACACCAGTTTACTCTCCAAATATTTCTGAGTGCTATGCAAGGAAGTTTTAAAACCTGCTAACTCCTTGCACTCCCAAACAATTATGCTCCTAGTTACCACTTTCTTCCCCATTACACCTCCGTTTGCCATCCACCTAAGGAAAATTCAATGGAGTCTGACAGGGCTATAAAATACCTACGCAAACACTAAGAAAAAATCTTCTAGACTGTTGCATACTTGGGAGTCATACAGATTTCCTCCATTGTTTCCTTGTGAATTGCTTATCCAATCTCTTCTTCAAATTAATTCTCACCTCCTCCAATTGATTCCTATAGCTATCGTACAATATTGTATATGACCTACTAATTATCCCTAAAGTTCCTGTTCTAGACTTGGCTGAAAACTCTACCACAGCAGGCATTTCATTTAGGATTCTCCTATCCCTTTTTTTCTGCTTCTACTCCGACATCAATCCCCGATAGGGAAGGCAGTCTCTAGCCTGCAATCCAAATGTCTTCTTGGCCTCTTCCCATTCTAATACCTTTCTCTGTCTAATAAGTTCTCCCAATACTTTGCTTCCTTTACCAGTTTTCTCCAATAAAATTCCAGCCCCATTCTTCCTATTCTCTGTACCCCTAACTGCAATCATCCCTATCAGCAAAATCTTATCTCTCAGGTCGGCTTAGTTCTTGGAATACTTTGCTACTTTTATGAATACAATATTCTGTATGGCTGTTACACTCCTTACGGATCTGCCTCCAAAATCCCACTCTCTCCTTATTTCTTGAACTTCCTCCTTGTTTCATCATGCCTTTCCAATTTGAATTATAGCTTTCTGCTTCTGTTCTGTATCTGAGCCTTTAATCTGTAGCCCTAAAATATCCCTCCAAATCAGGTAATCTTAAACCACCTTATTCTGTTGGAAGGGTTAACTTATCCCACTTTAACCCTGCCTTCTCGGAGATAAAATCCTTCAACTCTTGAATTATTGCTCACTTCTCCTCTAGTTGATAAAAATATGCCAAACCTGAGAAGCTAAAGGGACTAAACATTTTCACTGCTTCTACTTTGCTAACCATAAACAAGATCTTCCAGTTTCTCAGTTTTTATATCATCTTTTGTTAGTCTCTTCCCACTTATTCTTACCTACCATAACAGAGTTCTTTTTAATCCATGCTGTTAAATTCCTTTTTATCACATCTCCTTAAATAAGAGTATTGCTGGACCAATTCATGTGTAGGTATGCAGTTCACAGTTATATCTGTTTCATCTTCATTCATTTTATATCCTGAAAAAAAGACTTGAATATGTCTCAAGATGTTCCACAACACTCGGGTGTCCTTTTCTGGTTTTATCAAGTGCAAAATAATGCTGTCTGCAAATAAAGCAGACTTCTCTTGATTACCATACCAATTATACCCTAGAATTTCTGAATCCTTTATTTCCTTTGTCAATGGCTCTAAATATAAAAACAAAACAAACAAATGGGAAAGAAGACACTCCTGCCTAGATCTTCTGTTCAGGCACAACTTGTCAGAGAGAAACCCTCGCACTTTTTTCCTCAGATCCCAATATTTACCTTCTTGCTGTTTCAGGAATGCAAATACTTCCCCCTGCCCTACTACTCAAAATCCAAGTTTACTCTGCCAAATGCCTTCTCTGCATTAAGACCCACCAACAACAGTAGTATTTTCTTAAACTCTGCTTCCCTCTGGATGATCACTGTTCTATTAAGGCTGTCAAGTGGGTGCCTCGATTTCACATAACTACATTGATCCTCATCAATTTTGGCAACACGTTTGGCATTATTTTAACTATTATAAACACTTTATAAATCGCTGTTTAAAATTGAAATGGGCCTATATAAAGCTGGATCTGATGGGTCTTTAGTCTCCAAAGTATTACAGCAACCACACCTTTCTTCCAGGATGTTGGTCCTTCCCCTCCTTTTAAAATACTGTTAAAATCTTCCAGATCTTTATCACTTTCTTCCCTCCTTGCTTGGAGACTTTCCTGCAGATTGACTGTGTCACTGTTTTATCTCATTTCCTATCTTAAGTGTTAATTGCTGAGCTTCATTAAATCCCAACCATAGCATACTTGCATCTTTCATAAATATTTCCATTTGTGCTCTTGATTACCACATTTTATGAAAATAAGTATAAAGCGGAGAAACTGTTAAAATATCTGTAATATCTCTTACAGTATTTCTGGTTATTTTTCTTGTTACAGGGTCACTAACTCTAGCAACAACCCTTTCTACTTTCTGTTGCCCAAGACATGTACTAAAAGTTTTTGTGCTCTGGAGTTAAAGAAAAGCTGCTTAACAGCACTCTTTCTAAACTCATGCACATTATCCAGATACTTATTTTGTCTTTAGCACTCTGCAGTTGTGCTTCTTTGTTCATTGAGATTCCCTTTATTCTGCAATACTTCAACTTTTGTCACCCCTCTAAACAATTCTGGTTACTTCTTGACCATCACTTTTATTTCTACCCTGTTTTTAAACTTGGCTAAAAACAGCAGGCAGTGAAAAAAAACACAAGTTGGTCTCAGTATATTAGTTAAGTGCATTTGTTCTTTAATGTTTTAGAACTTCATCTGAACAACCAAAACTAACACAAACCTTCCAAATAAATTAACCATTTAATAGAAATCAAACCAAATTCAGGTCATTACCCCAAAAACAAAACTTGAAAAACACGAGTACCGAAACCGCTACCAGTCACAATAAGTTTATTGCTCAAACAAGAACTAAGCGCTTTCGCCAAGGTAAAAAAACATAGGCATCCTCAGAATTGTTCCTACAATTAATCTCTCCATTTTTAATACTGTTACAAAAATCCATCAACCAATAACAAGTTAGTATCGGACACCAACATTTAAAAACACACTAAAGTATCTTTCTAAAAAATGTTAAAAAGCAATTGATGTACATAATTAAAACCACCATATCCAGTTAATCTTTCAAAAAATACATTCTCATGTCCATTATTTAACCCACCTTAAAAATAGAAATTAGTTACTACCTTTTAAGACACTTTGTTACGTTTGATTTTCAGAAATGGCTTTATTGAAATAAAATCATTTAAACCTGGGGGGAATTGTAGCATTAGTCCATAACTGCCACACGGACTCATGGGATTCCAATACTGATTCCCAGTCACCCCCAAATGAATTTTCCACAATTCTATCAATGATAAAAAAAAAATACATAAATTTGTTGAAGTTAACACACCTGCCAGAATGGATGTAAAGGGCATTGTGGGGGTCTTTGTTCTTAATCGCCCTCACATGTTCACTAATCCTGTCCCTTAATCGCCGGGAAGTCTTCCCTATATAAAAACCCGGACAAGAAAGACAAGTTGCCACATACACCACCCTCTTGGTATTGCAATTGCACCTCCCTGGACATTTCACAGAAACACCATAACCACTAACAACATATGGCCCATCATTGATGTATTTGCAATTTTTGCTATTTCCACATTTGTTCATGTTGGAATTGTATCTATCATAATCAATTTGTCTCTCCAAGATATTTTTTATGTTTTTGCCCCTACTATGAGCTATTTGGGGTTTCACACCTACTAAAGAAATAGTATCAGCTTCCAAAAATAGATTCCAACTTCTATTCAAGATACTAGTTATTTCTGACGTCCTTTCCCCAAACTCCAAAACCATAACATTTGATTTAACACTTTCCCTTTTTCTAACCTGGAAATCATCCCCAAATATTAAAATGGGTGCAAAGCTTGTTCTTTTGTTTACCACTTCTTTTTTTATGTTGGTCAATAATTTAAGGGGGTAACCCCTATCCAAAAACATCCCTATCAAATTGTACATTTCATTCCTGAAAACCACTTCTTCACTCGTCAACCTTGACACTCTGACCATCTGACCTTTTACCACGCTAGGTTTCTGAAACGCTGGGTGATTACTAGTAAAGTGCAATAAGGTGTTAGAATAGGATTCTTTCCTATAAATTGCACTTTCCAAAATTCCATCTTCCAAGGATAATTTGATGTCCAAATAGTTAATACTGTTGTTGTCCCATTTAAAAGTGAACTTCAGGAAGTCTGTTGTACCATTAAGGTATTCAACAAAATCATACGCTTCCTTCTTGTCCCCCTTCCACAAAATAAGTATATCTTCCAGAAACCTGTTGTAGGATAGAATTTGGTTACTATACTGTGAACCAAATATAAACTCTTTTTCCCAATCATGTAAAACAAGACTGGCAAAGATGGGAGCACATTTAGCTCCCATCGCCACTCCTGCAACCTGATGAAACAATTCTCCCTCAAACATGAGAAAACTGTTCTTTAATACCAAATCCATGAATTCTACCACAACCTCAACTGTTCCTTCATCCATATTAGAAAGATCTAAAACACCGTTTCTGAACATTTCCATACCAATACTATGTGGGATAACTGAAAAGAAATTGATTACATCGTGTCAAAAAACTAAATGGACACATATCAACTTTCTGAAACCTGGACAATTGCTGTAGGCAACGCCAAGAGTCCCTCATAACGTTCTGCACCCACTCAGTTAACTTACCCACCTTATCATCTATCCAGACGGCTAGGGGTTCAAGTCCTAGACCCCCTAGCCACCAATATGGGTCTAAAAGGGGGGTTAACAACAGATTTATTAGTTTTCGGTATCCCAAAAATATTCGGGATAACTGGTTGTGGGACTGTTAAAAATTCTTTGTCTTTCACCCCTATTCTTCCTTCAAGTACTTCCTGCTCCAAAACAATGTCAATCCAAACAAGCCCTGTTCACAGTGTTTCTAGATACCCTTTGGTATGTGCTTTCGTCATTTAAAATTTTTTCAATTTGGGTGCTGTAATCGATAATTTCTCATAATTACAGCCCCCCCCCCCTTATCGGGGGTCATAATTCTTAAACTCCTATCCCCTGCCAGTATATGTAATATTTGATAGTCTTCTTTAGACAAATTGGGACAAAATGTATTTTTCTGTTTTGCTAGATGTCTAATTTCTTTTTCACAATATTTTTCAAATAAACATATTTCAGAATTACCCGGGGGAACAAACATACTCTTACTAGTAAGTGTTTGCCCTCCCTGACCCCCACGCCCATCTTGAAAATACACTTGGAGGTTAAGCTGTCTCATGAATAACCTCAAATTTAAGAGGGACCTTGCCACATCAAACTTGGTACTTGGAACAAAAGACATGCCTTTCTTTAAAAGGCTGAAATATTCATTAGTTATACTTAACTCAGTGTAATTATAAATAGTAAGTCCATCTTTTTCAATAACTTCACATACCAAATCTTGGTTAATGTCCAAGTCATCACTGAAACCTAAGTTAACCTCGAACAATTCACCCAACTCAATATTACCTACTAATAATTCCACTTCCTCATTTGTTGGTTCTTCCAGGTCCTAGTTTGTTGCTGTTGTCTCCTCAAATCGGTTCCAACCCTCTGGACGGTTCTGCTGTTTGGAACCCGCCTGATTCATCAGGCGTTCCTATCGTCTGAGCGTTTCTTCTATAAAAAAAAAATAAAACTCAGCCCCTTGCTGTTCACCCCCCATCATTTAAATTCATCAGGTATAGTTTCCCTTAAAATCCCTCCTAAAACTTCACCTCCTGTTCTATTACCCCTACCGGCCATGGGCTGACCAGTAGGGTAGGCCAAATTATTTAAATAATCATGGGTATCACAAGACAGTTTACGTTGTTTGGTTTCTATATTCTTTTTTAAAAATTTCTTAACATCAGACAAAACTTTGTTATAATTAAGTCTATATGGTTCAAACAAAGCATCCTCAACAATAGTTTTATTCAGTTCATCAATTTTTTGCTGCAGTTCTTTAATTTTAATATAATTATTTCTAATGATAATGTCCAAAATCTCTAAGCTAGTTCGATCCAAAAGAGATGTTAACTCACGGTAGGCTGAAGTCCCACTTTCAATGTCCATGGGAAGCTTCCAAATACGTAGTCCTTTTGGTACTTGCTTCAATTTGATCGATTTGTGAATAAACATATTGTCCATTTGTAAAGATTGAAATTTGAAAATTTTTCGAAAGACGCCACCTGCTCCTTCCAAGTCGGCGTGTTTGAATTAATATTGCATTCAGACCTTCATCCCCACTCGACTTCCGGAACATGAAACCAACTGTTGAAATCTTTTTCTACCCCTCCGTTCTTTATGGCTGCTGTAACACTGTCCCTCAACGAATTGTTAGGATTGCATACAAACAGGAGAATGTAGAGTAAACAGTTCCGCCTGTCAGTAAGTGTACACTCCTGTTCGTAACTTGTAGCCCCCTTCTCTTTCATAAGCAAAGATGTTAGATTTTTTAGATTCCAAAAGCTGTGGTTTATGGTTTTGGAGTTTGGGGAAAGGACATCAGAAATAACTAGTATCTTGAACAGAAGTTGGAATCTATTTTTGGAAGAGGATACTATTTCTTTAGTAGGTGTGAAACCCCAAATAGCTCATAGTAGGGGCAAAAACATAAAAAAACATCTTGGAGAGACAAACTGATTATGACAGATACAATTCCAACATGAACAAATGTGGAAGTTGCAAAAATTGCAAATACATCAATAATGGGCCATATGTTATTAGTGGTTATGGTGTTTCTGTGAAATGTCCAGGGAGGTGCAATTGCAATACCAAGAGGGTGGTGTATGTGGCAACTTGTCTTTCTTGTCTGGGTTTTTATATAGGGAAGATTTCCTGGTGATTAAGGGACAGGATTAGTGAACATGTGAGGGCGATTAAGAACAAAGACCCCCCACAATGCCCTTTACATCCATTCTGGCAGGTGTGATAACTTCAACAAATTTATATTTTTTATAATTGATAGAGTTGCGGAAAATTCACGTGGGGGTGACTGGGAATCAGTATTGGAATCCTGTGAGTCCGTGTGGCAATTACGGGGTCTATATTAGATCAGCGAACGCTTAAACAAGTGAATGCTGATTGATCGACCTTATTTTAGCGAATGTTAAAAGTATCGAAGCAACAGAAACTCAAATTTTTCCTAGGGAAAGAATTTGGTTGTCTGTTTCTGTTGCTTCGGTATTTTCAGTGCTGTGGTGGAAAGTTACGGGTCGGATTCAGGTAAGTGTGCGATTGTGTGGATGTGAGTTAGGGCTCAGGTTAGGTATGTGCGCGATTGTGTGGACGTGAGGGTTAGGGCGGGTTTAGGTGAGTTAGGGTTAGAGAGCGGGTGAGTGTGCAATAGTGACGGACCTTAGGGTTTGGGTTAAGGTAAGTGGATAGTTAGTGGTGTGTGCATAGTTTAGTGTAGGGTTAGGTGTATGTGTGTGGATTTCTGTATGTTTGGTGTGCTTGTGTTGTGTTTTGGATCAGTGATTTTTTTTCCCTAGGAAAAAAAAAAAATCACTGATCTGACAGTTCGAGATTGTAAGCTTTCGCTTACATAAGGTCAATCAATCAGTGTTCGCTGATCTAATATAGAACCGCAATTACGGACTAATGCTACAATCCCCCAGGTTTAAATGATTTTATTTCAATAAAGCCATTTCTGAAAAATCAAACAAAGTGTCTTAAAAGGTAGTAACCAATTTCTATTTTTAAGGTGGGTTAAATAATGGACATGAGAATGTATTTTTTGAAAGAATAACTGGATATGGTGGTTTTAATTATTATGTACATCAATTGCTTTTTAAAATTATTTAGAAAAATATGTTAGTGTTAAATATTGGTGTCAGATACTAACTTGTCATTGGTTGATGGATTTTTGTAACAGTATTTAAAAATGGACAGATTAATTGTAGGAACAACTCTGAGGATGCCTATGGTTTAACTTGGCGAAAGCGCTTAGTTCTTGTTTGAGCAATAAACTTATTGCGACTGGTTACGATTTCGGTACTCGTGTTTTTCAAGTAACCATTTAATAAGTTTAAACATAAAAATAACCACCTGAAAACATACACTAATGCCATCCATGACGTGTAGTGTGTGTGTGTGTGTGTGTGCGTCTTTACAATCTTCTTGCTTTTAATAAATATTTAATATTACTACTTTTGTTTAATCCTGGAGCATTATCTGGTGCTAAAATAGCTGCCATCTTACTTCCCTTACTTATAGCTAATTGTTAAAATCACCAGATAAAGTACTTTCAGTAAGGTGAATACAAAAAAAATATACACAATTTTCTAAAGTCTTTATATGTTGATGTGTGCTTGGCAAAAGCAGTCTTAATATCTATTTCTAATCTCTGATGTTTATAAATTCCCTGCTACAGTTTTCTGGTAGTTTTATCTACACAGAAAGCTTTGCAGGTGTCACATGTTGCTAAATAAACCAAGCCTGAAGAAATGTATCTACCTGTACTAATTTATTTAATGAATACACTAAAACCTGTGTTAAAGTGGCATGACTTGCATCCATAACAATATTAAGTTATTTTTAACTTGATGTCTAAATTTTTTTTTGTTCTAATATAGATTTATTAGAGAAAGCTTTCGTGTAAACATGTTTTGGAAGGTTCCCTGTAGCACCTATCAAATCCTGGTTGCCTGCTGTGATTTTCAATTCTCCATAACAATGTTAATAGAATTCATGTCTCTATGGATAGGAACTGGAAAAAGATTCATCAATGTCTTCTACATTATCGTGTGGTTTAAAACCACTTACTAAAATAGGCTGGAGACACAAATGTCTTTTTCCTTTTGAATCAATTATCTTATTTGAACTGTAACTTTTTAAGAGAAGTCTTTCAAAGACCAACATTCTTCAATTTTACAGTCATCACTGATTAAATGACTAATGAATTATCCTCTAAATGACATCGTATTTCATAAAATTAGGCTGCTGACTTGTACTGTTTAAGTGTGAATGTTCTTTTTCTATAAACACTACTATATACACACTTTTTTTTAACTAAAGGCAATTTTTAAATACAAACTGTACTTCATCTCCTATTTCACTAATTGCAAGTTTCAAAAATATACTACTTAATTTATCCTAAAAGTGTCAAACCTGACTGTTTTTATAAAAGGTATATTGATTTATTAATTTAGAATAATACCAAACTACTTATTTTTAACTAAAAATCTTGTTTCCACCAGCTTAATAGTATATTTGCAAAAATGGTGCCAATACACCTTTTGTTTGCTGAAAAATACTTTAAAGACAAAATTACTAACAGTTATTGTTAATCATAACATTAGCGAAGTCAAACTGACAATTTCTAAAAAAACAATACCAGTGATCCTTTTAAAATGATTACTTCTAATTTGCTGACCTTTTTAATAACAAGAACCATCTGTCAACAAGTTTTTCTTCTGTATTGTTCAATGTCCATACTACTAGTCCGCACCCATTTCAGCCTAAAAATCACAGTTCTGTAACTCATTCAAAATTAGTCTTTCATTTCTTTAAATTCTGACAGATGTCCAAGTCATTTCAAAAATGACCGATGTTCTTCAATAAATAATGCTGGTTTAATTTTCTTACATGGTCTCAAATCAACTAAAATACTTACTAAATTAGCCCTGAATAGCAACATGGGCTTCTAAAAGTTTGAAGTTAAAAATACAGGTGTCCAGGTCCCTGTCTAATGTCCAGGTCCCCTGCTCTGGCCTCTGCTTCTTCCTCATGACCAGTGGTTGCCTCTCTGATTCATCAAAAAAATTGCTGAAAGGACTTGATAGTCTTGTCCATTGTCATCTGTAGAAGTAGCTGTTCTTCTCTGATAAGTGCTGAAGTATGACTGACTATATGTGAAAACATATGTGGAAGTAGTGGAAAATCTGTTTCCAAAATTTCACTTGAGAGTTCTTTTCATTCTACAACATTCTTATCAGAGGTCTTATTTTTATTTCTGTTTTTAAACGGACCATTTAGCCAAACTGTCTTGTCTAACTTTTTCTGTATTAAGACAGTCAACAACATCCTTTGAAATTTGGCTGAAATCCCATTGTATAAATATTTACAATCTTGGAAATAACTGTTACTAAAAATGCTAATGTCAACGTATGTTACTTTGTTTTTCAATTCATTCATTTGTGTCGTATGACCAATCAATATTTTTAAAAGCTGCAAGCCAGTGTTAAATGAATTCACTATAGATGTTATCCTGTCTAATTCCATTGGGATTTGAAAAGTCTTAAACCCAATGATTCCAGTTTGACTTTAACACAGTGTTCCAAATAAAAGCTGTCATAGTTCAACGACCAACTTGAACATCACACTTTCCATCTTGTATAAATTCTTTTTACAAACCCAATGGAATCTTCTCTACTGGCATCATTAGAAGGCAGTGCCACTCCTATTGTATAACTATTAAATGGACTAAATTCTTCTTGTAATAAAGCTTCGACATTATTGTCATGAAAAACACAAGAGCCTGGCGCCAGCATAATATCTTTTGCTGTACTAAATAAAATAGTCGATTTGAGGTGAAGTAAAATCTTGACTCTTTGAAGGCACTGAAGCAATCTGTTGTAGAACCTTGCCTGCTTGAGAAACCAAACTGACAAAAGTTTGAGTGAGGTCTGTTAACTCCTCCAGAACTGAATACATGGAAAGGTAACGATTCAAATCAATCTCACCTGCTTCCTCCACAACCCTGTCCACCATAGCAGCAGTGTACCACTATTCATAAGCTAAATAAAACTGTAGAAACAAAGCAAATGTACACTGTACAAGTGCCAACTAAAAACAACAGGCACTAAAAAACACAAGATAGCAACTATTTTTAAATAGCAGATAAGGCTCTGGGATTAAACAAAAGCATGAATATTAAATGTTTATTAAAATGAGAACATTGTAAAAACAAGTCTAAACACACATCACGAAGTGGTTGTTTTATCTAAAAGAATGTTTAAAATTAAGTTGTTAGCTGATTTGTCATGTGACTATTTAAAATATTTTGTTCTAATGAAATTCTCAACATTGAAGAACGAAGGAGCTTTAATATATTGAGGCCACCCTGTTTTTTCAGTGCCTTTTTTTTTTGTGTGTGAATTTAGTTGGCACTTACACGGTGTACATCCAGCTTTGTTTAGTTCTCCATTTTTTAAAATTCACTTTCATTTTATCCAACTCACTGGCTATAACTAAATCAGGAAATGTCCATCTTCCCTAACAACTCTCAATTTCCACAACTCATTCTTTAAAAATTCTTCTCTTATTAAGAAGTAGGTGGGGAAGCACCAGTGTCTCACTTCTACTTCATTACCCTGCATTTTTATCTTAGTTGTTATTAGAGCATGATCTGAAATAATTAATTATTGGATGCGTGTCGAAGATTTCAATTAAACGCCAATGTTTTTGTAAAAATGTCTGTGTTGTTCCTTGAGGAATAATATGTACAGTCTCTCAAGAGTCCCTACTACTGAATTCACATCTTCCATAAAAAATACTTTCATAAAAATTTCTTCATAAATCTACCCTCGTTGGTTTCCCTTCTAGGTCCCCCACATACATCATTACTGTGGTAAAATCAATTTCCAGTCCCACATGTAAATAACATTCCGATTTCCCTCAAAATTTTCTCAAGCTCTGCAACAGCAGTTTGTAGGTGGAAAATAAACCTCCTTTGCCAGTAGATCTTTATACAACCACAAATCTATTATCTTTTTCCCCTCTTCTATCACTACTGAAGCTCAACTAACAATTAGTACAAGTATTCCCTTTTCCTTTGTCCCTGACATTCTACTGAATTTTCATACTGAAATCCTCTATCAAATTCACATTCTCACATCTTTTCAAATGTGTGCCCTATATAGCACTATTTGTACTCTGCAAACAGATTCAATATTCTTTCCTTTTTGTCTAAACCTGTGAGCTTATTCACTTTCCGTAATATGGATAGTGCAGCCATTATGATAATAGGTTATTATTCCCACTTATATATGAAAGCTTTTTAAAATATCTACTTACAACTTTTGTGCTGTATGCATCCACTAATGTTTGGCAGGCTGCTCTTCTATACTGTTTATCATCTCAATTTGAACCCGTGTCACATTTTACAAGACTGTAAATCCTCCAAAACAAAACATACCCCCACGAACCTATTAACTTAACACAAACACAAAAACTATGTACATCTTCAAATAATAAAGCTTAACCCTCCTGATAGGAACAATTGTTCCAAAGTAACAGCTGCACACACATGCATTAGATAACCTAAAATTAACGTTACCCATAAGACATGTTACAGCCTGTGCTCCTACTTACACTAATTGCTATCTGTGCTCGTCTTACGTAAAGGTATGTATGCCTTCAGAAAAATTAAAATTTAGCATTAAAATGTGCTCTGGTTTTATTGCCCACTCCAAGCAGTTAGCTCGTTTTCACAGGAACACAAGAAATACAATGTAGAGCTGTCCTCAGCTGCAGAGTTCTCAACTCACACTAAACATTTAAATGCTAAAAGAAAACTTTTCATTACATTCATTGTTCTCTTATTTACTTGCTTACATAAACTTATCAGATTAAGCAAAGGGCTTTAACACAGACATCCATCTATGCAAAAAAACATCAGTCCTACATACATTACAATTTATGCGTTTTTACATCCCATCCCCCACCACAACCGAAGATTACCGCCTATTAAATCACACTTCCATTCAGCCCTTCTCTTTTTACACAGTAATGCTTACATTTCTTAAAACTAAAAAAACACCCATTTACTTTTACATTTTTATCACATAGAATAACTGAAAATGCTTTACTACTGAACATGCAATTTATACTATAAAAAGCTTTTACACAAATATTAACAAAAATTGCTTTACTTGCTTACTTTTTCTCTCTCCTTTTAGTGTCCTTCCAAACATTAATGACATGAAGTGGGGTATATATGCTTTTCAGCCCCTCACAAGTTTAACAAGTCAACAGAAGTACAAGCGTTCCACTTTGTCCTGTAAATCCATACTAACGTGACTGATACTTTATAAATTTCGCATTTGCTCACTAGCATCAGTGTTGTTGGTCTTCTTCCTGTTCATCTCCAAACCTCAGACTCCAGCTACGTTCAATGTACTCCCAATTCTTCTAGTCAACTCCTGTGCTTTTTTTATTCTCTCAACCATTTTCCTTTGGAACACTAGAAAAGATTTCAGTGGCAAATCTCTCTATAAACCTTATCAGAAGAAAGAGAAGCAGAGTTCCCTTCTGTGTGACGACTCACTTTTTGTTGGAGAAATTTCCTCCTTAGCCTGTTCTGCATAAAAAAAATTATTTGCTCCTCCAGGAAAAAAAATATTTTGAAGGCAGCCTGATATGGATCCGTGATTGCTAGGATAAATTTGCTTCTCTTCTGCCTAGTGTTTGTTTGCGTCTTTCGGCTTTTCCCGGTTAGGGGTCGCCACAGCAGAACTCCGGTCCGCTAATGATTGGCAGTAGATTTTACGTGCCGAGTTGCCAGCCCTGACGCACAACCTTCAACGAAGGTATGCCCATTCACACGTCTCCACACAGAAGACACTCTAGCTGTGAATCTAACAGGACAACGTCTTACTGTGCAGAAAATCTCAGGTTTTCGCTGCACGCTCTGTCCTCTAACTCTTCCATTTTTTTAAATGAATCTTGTTGAGCAGCCTCGTACTTGGCCAACCATTTCTTAATTTTGACCTCCAATTGCTTTTCCCAGTTTTATCGGTTCATCTGAATAGCCGTTTAAAGCTTTTTCCACTTTCCCAGCCTTTTATTTAAGTTGATATGCTCCTTCAATGTTTCATTAATTTTAATCAGCTTTAAGCACTTTTTTTTATCCCTCTGATTACTTGAAGCCACGTCTTGCAACAAAGCTGCAGCCTGAACTGCTTTTTGTTCAGCAGCTGTGGGATTATTCTTAGTCAGTCAGTGTTTTCTCTTTTCCTTTTCTAGTCGATTTTCTTTCAGACTCCCTAAGTTTCTTACTTGCTGGCATCCAGGCAGTATACTTACTAGCCAGTAACTGAATTTACTAAAACTGGCACAAACTTCAACTGCTATGCAGAGATAATCAGACAGAAAATCGCCTATCCTATTGAAGTATCAACATATCAATGAAAATTCTAGGTGCCTGTACTGTGAAAACTATTGTATATAATTTCTCTAGACAAACGTGGATTTCAATTTATCCCTCCAGCTTTAGACAAATAGCCACCCTATAACTTTAAACAAAAATTCTAGAAAAATACATCCACTCAGGCCATCTAAAAAAGGCCACAAAATGCTTCTCCTATTCTTTAAGGCTCCCATTCTGGCCTAAGTACAGAAGCTGCACAGCAACAGACACTCCTCGCATCGGCAGAAGTACCACATGATCAATACTAGGAGCAACAGACACTCCTCGCATCGGCAGAAGTACCACATGATCAATACTAGGACCACTACTGCTCCAACATACTTATTAATGATGTGTACTCAGTAACAGATAAAGGAACAATCTTACAACATACAGATGACTCCCAAGTTTGTACATGCACCACAAATCAACTACAATGCATTACAAAACAAACACCTTAGAGAACTGGCTAACACAATCTAAACCTTAACGCAAAGATAAATTCTCTTTCACATCAAAACTATCCTCAAGCACAATACCAATGTCAAAAACTGCATGACTACAACAAACTACAGTATGACTTGTATAAATTAAACTTTCAGGAGCAATTATAGATCAAAATATCAAATTCAGCCAACACAAAGATGACACAATACAAACTAATAAAAAAAAAATTGGACTTAATATTTGAATCAAAACCTCACCTAACAGAATTAGCAATGTTATCAACTGGTTGAACATTACTAGTCGATACCATACTACATGCCCCTTACTGCATTTCATTTTTTGCTTTTAATGTACAAATTTTTCACTATCCCTAGCCTGAAATTGTCCTACAGTGATTATTAATCTATCCCAATAAGCAAATTCAAGTAAAATACATACATACAGAAGCACTCAAAAGGCACACAGGAAAAACTAAAACAAGCATATCAAAACAGCAAATTTTCAGGCATATCTTCCATACTAAACTCATCATTATGAAGTACTAAAGAAAACAGACTCATCAGACCTAAAACACACTCCCCCAATTTTGTCTACTCAAAACTGCACACTATTTTATACAAAGTAAGTAAATGTATAACTATACATAATCCTGCCCAAATATATAAACCTACAAGTTCACTCATATCTCAAAATAAAAACCTTCTAATGGAACATTCTAATCACTATGATCCTACTGTGGCTAAAAATAAAATCTTTGCCTTAAACATCACTTGACACTCGCATAGAACTGGATATGTACTTACTACAAGAAACCAACTCTAGTTTTATATCTTATTCTCAACATTTCTTTATAAAATTAATAGATAGGTAGTTAAGATGAAAACGTTACTTAGCATTTGATTACCAGAATGGTCTGACTGGAATGACAAGCATTCCAGCAGAGACCAGGGGAAGAAAGGTCCACTTTGACGAGAAGACAATACAAAATTGCTTTACAATAGTGTGAACTGGATACGTATACAAAATGTACAAACAAAATAGGACAAACACCAACTACCTTAAGCATCTTCTAACCTAGTAAAATGAACTACTGTGTTATTCCTGAGGTTTCCTCTCAACTTGACATCCTTTACACTAAGTCTGAAAATGTTTTGAGATGTCAACTACAAAGTATCAGTGTCTAAAATTGTCCATGTATACAACATCAATGCAAATATCACACTTGACTCACATCAGCAATACACCTTTATGTAACCTGTACTTTGGCATTTCATCAGTAGTCAGACTACCATTGCTGATGAATAATATGTTATCCCTGGGATTTAATGCCACCATTACACACTGGATCTTAACAAAAACAAATAGCAATTCAGGGCCATAGTTTTTTTTTTAAATCATCACCCAAGATCCAAAGACACTTCCTTGCCCCCTGGGCAGGTGTTTTGCTCACCCAGCAAAGTCTAGAGTTATCCCTAACTAGCAGGCTGGGTGGGGAGCGGGAAAACTCACAGCTAAAGCTAACCAGGCTGTTTACACTCCGCAGCCTTCAATATTGATATGGTCTCAGAAGACTATGGTCCACAACTGCTCACAAAACGTACTGCTAATACCCTCTAGAAGGCCATGCTTGCCTTTTCTCCCCCAAGTACTTGAAACAACCATCCCCCCAAGTACTTGAAACAACCATCTCATTATCCCAACAGGCAGACCTTGGGAAGCAAAATGGAGACAAGGTGATCAACTAATTGTTCATTCCAATCCCTCCTCAACAGACTCCTTCAATACTTTGGCCTGCTGATTGATCAAACGTAATTATCTAGGATGCAAGCAGTGTGTTTTAGGACAGTTATTTGTTTCCTTTTTCTAATTCGGGTCTCTCTAGACCCCATGGGAAGTCCCAGGAACCAAATGGTTCAATACATCACACAGTAAAATACAGCTCACATTGTCAACAACTGACAAACCCAAACATTTCAATTCAGATTTTTCAAAAATGCATTTATCAGCTGGTTATGCTACATTGCCATGAAACGTTGGCTACTATTACAGATCACTTTTTGTCGTAGCATTACTGTATCCCTTGGGAACCCATCTATCACAGGGAAGTACTGCATTAACAATATGCCACTGAGAGCTGACCCAGCTGTTCAGGATATAGGAACTTGTGTGGACAATGACCTTTTAATCAGCATTTGTCAAACATTGTAAAGAACTCCTTCTACACTGCACAGCTTATAAACAAATTGACTGTCGAGATCTAGGGATGTCACTGTCCCCCTTACTCAACCTTCATTAGGCCAATCATTGAATATAACACCCCCTTTGTATGTGACTGAACAGGTACAGGACAACAAATGAACATCAACACAGATACCTTACTAAAATGATACAAGGCCTAAACAAGAAGTCCTATGCGAACAGACTCAAAGCCCTGCCACTATAATCGGTATCCTACAGAAAAAGGTGACCTATGTTTGGCATACAAGGCATCTGTCTACCAAAACAATGACGGAATGGATTTACTGCACATCAGCAAGTCAATGGCATCAGAAATACTCTGTCTAGGGATCTTAAACCTCTTCTGCAACAACAGAAGAGGTCCGGAGGGACAGGTTATCTCGCATATGATACCACTACTTTAGAATACACTCTCCCATGCATATAAAACAAAGTTCATCTCTGTCCATATGCAAGTGCAAACTGGCTCTACGGATGGGGAGCAGAAAATGTACCCTGGAACTGCCATCTGTACAACTAATGGACAGAGGCAACTCCTAAATACTTTACCCAAAGCATGGGTCCACTCAGATTATCTATGGGATGATCACAGTTATTCTCATTGGGGTAATACACAAGTACTGATCAGTGGGGGGTAAGGTCAATTTCTAACCAAATGGAATAGGTTAATTAGAACACAAAAGAAATTGGCAGGGCTTAAAAATTAATGGCACATAAGGACAGTTAGCCTAATACTTACTTATTTTTAAATTCACTCAAGAGATTCTACCATTATTCATGTGGTTACAATCATGACCACAACTGTCTAAAGTTAAACAGTTTTAATTTTTAATATGAAGAAATTCATATGGTCAGAAAAAGATTACCACCCTCCGCTCAAACCATTCCACAAATACAAAGTGAACTTTCCAAACAAACTTGAGAATATGGTGATTAGCATATCTATAATGAGACAAATCACTGTTTATTAATGACTTTTGTTCACGGGCTCATACTCGAGGAACCACTAGTTCCTCCCATTCAAATGGAAAATAACAGGACTCCTCCTCGACATGAACTTCACAATGCTGCAGCTCTCTGCAATCATGCATCTAAAATAACCCTGGACCCATCAATTCTAATTCAAAACAAATGGCTATAGAAGTTATTGCATGAACAGGACTCATTCGACCAGCACTGCAATATCATGAAAATATCTTGCCCATTATTTTTCAGAATAAAATAAATACCATCAACCTCCAGAGACAGAAGTTTTCTTCTTCAGCTCAAGTAATCAGTGAAGAAGATTAAGAGTTTACTAGCATTCACGTTTATTTTTAAATGAATAAGGTGATCCAAAAGGACTCCTAGTCAACACCAATCCAGAAACAAGTAGAAACAGTAAATCACGAATATTGACATTTTTCCCCCAATTCACACAAGGGAACCAGAAAGCCATTCCTATCCCTTAAAAAAAAGCAAACAACTTAAAAGAAAAAAAAGCTAGCTAAGTTAATGTCTAAAATGCAGCATAAACATGAAAATTCACAAAAGCCTTGAAAGTAATTAGATGAAATTAGAAAGCTGCACTGTTTTTATCACTAGAACATTTTTCCCTAAACACCTTTGCAAATGGACAATAAGTGTGCACCCAAACTGTGTGAATATTCTCCAATAATGAAAACATTTAATTCTCAAATCATAAATGTTATCACTAGGAAATTTTTGCGTTTTGGATAGCATAAATAACTACACATTTTGAACTTTAACCTACTTTGTTCAAGCACAACTTTTCATAACGTATATAACTTTGTTGCATTCTCTCAATTTTCTCCTTTATACTTCATTAACAAAGAGGTACCAAATTATGGTGTTAGCCTCTGTTTGCGCTTAATGTAGTAAAAGGAATCAAAAACATCTTTATTAACCTTCTGTCAATATAGCATGCTTCTGCAAACATTTTATACAGCATTTCAATGTCTTCCTTAAACACTGAGCAATCATCTACTTAAAAGCAGACTAACGAGGTCATAGAATGACCTCCATACTTTCAACACAGCAATGTGCAAAAAGTACATGAAGCCAATTTAAAGTGTGGGCTCAGTGCAACATGCCATAATTACTAGCAGTACACGACACATTTTTTCCACCAGTACATGTCTACTTTCCTGATGAGCTAGCTAGCATCATCCACTTAAACTCCATAAGCAGGAGGGAAGAATGTCCCATAAAGTTAGTGTACTAACAAGAAGCATTAACCACAACTCAGGAGACAGTGGGTGGTGGTGTGCAATGGTTTCTACTTTTTACACAACACCAAGCATGTGGTAAGCACTTCTCATATTTTCAAGAATCTGGAACAAACCAAGCAGAGGTCTCTGCAAGATATACAATGAAGAGTTAGTGCACAAAACAAAAGCACAAGCTGTGCACACATTTGGGGGGTGGGGGTAGTACACAGTCCAGCTATACAACCTCCTTAGCTTCAAGACCAGGGAAGTTTTAGCACCCGTTACATTAATGATAAGAGAATAGTTATCACACAAAATTCACTGTTGTCAAAACACAAGCAACCATAAACTTAACAGGTCTTAACATTCAGACAATTATAACAGTATCACAAAACTTTGTTCAGTACAGCTAATCTTTACAAATACCCATGAAAACCTTGGACCGACAACATATCTTCTCACTCGCTCTCTCTCTCTTAGGTAGAGAAACCACAGTCTATACATTCCAACCCAATATCATACTCTCGTTAGCCCTTGCCTTCTTCATTACTTCAAATTCTAATTTTCTGTAAAGAAACATGAACCTCACAGAGAATGCTTGTTTAGACAAGCAAATAAATTACAACTTCTTGTTTTCCTTCGCTGGATTTAAGTAATCTCCATTCACATTTCCTGTATTGATTTTTCTCATTGTGTGTCACAGCACCGCTGAAGCGGATATCGTCTCTAAGTGAGCAGAGACTATGAACCATAGAGACAGAACCCTTTGTTTCATAACAGACCATACCCTGGTCTAAAATATCAGGCTCAAACTGAGGTATGAATGCACATGCACACAATGTTTCTGTTTCAGAGGTGTAGTTATCATACTAAGCATCTGGACTACACATTATTTCCATGTGGCATTTTTCAAGTGCGTGTCTCTTAGCTATTTAAGAAAGAATTGTGAAATTATGTACCTCCTTTCCTAGACACACTCGAGCACTATACCCAACATCAACTCTCAAAGAAGGACTCTTAGGAGACTGAAAAGCTTGAGTAATTTCCGAACATATGCTGGTCCAATAAAAGGAATTATATCACATCAGTGTTCCACTGTCTACGTGTTTTACATTTGTGGACCAACACAGCAATTTTTTTTTTTTTTATTATTTTAGTCAGGGAAGCAAGTAATTCTCCCACATGCCATATTTTAAATTTCTTAATTAGCACCTCCATTTTCAAATAAACAAATCATTAAGAATCAGAAATCCTTAATCCCCTTATGCCAAGCATTGCCACACATTCAGGAAGTACATCACATATTATATACTAATCAAAATCATAGGAAATAAAAGCTAAAAACTGTGTGCTTATGACATTTTATTTTTAAGGGACCGTCTCTCAACTGGGCATCAAACTACTTTAAGGCAATGTTTAAGCCATAAGCTTCTATGACCTTTCCTACCACACTCAAGTTTAGAAACCCCATTATATTCTCCAAGGGCATCATCACCATCCCCTACCCTCTTCACACAAATAAGAATTTTGCTCCTCCAATGCTACAGGCCCATTCTAGTAAGAAGTAAAACAGAAATCTCAAAGTCAAGTCTGTGATCTTCAAGGAGGGGCTCTGAGGCGGAGGTACTGTACCTCCAATACATCCCAGTTTATTTCTGTTGCTTTGCAGCAACAATGTACAATACAAGCAAGAAAGGGGTAAAATTATGGAAAAATATAAGTGGGATCATACAACATGTGCAGTGCCCTACCTCTGTGTTATTGTAATTACAGAGTAAGCATTCATGAAACAACCCTCAAAATATAATCATTTTTAATTGTATTAAGCCAAACTTTAAGCATCCTAAATACAGGCAATCCAAAAACAAATACTGTATACTCATTTGCTGCACATGAACGTTTTCTAACACGTCTGCACTAACCCAGCTCTGTTAGTGGCCATGGCCTAGGCATACTGCCAGCAGCACATCTGCTAGACCCAAGGAGAGTTATGCCACTGTTCTAGTTGAACAGCAAAATGTTTTAAATTTAGGCACAGTAAGAATAACACCAGCGAAAAGGGGATACGTCGATGTGCTGGAAAAGTGGATTACGGTATTCCTCACGCCACAGCATAGGACTCCCAACAATATCAAACTTCCAACTAGTCATATCTCTCTCTCACCAATGCACACAATGTTCTACAATGAAGTGTGGAGAGACAAATTAAAGGGGGGGGGGGTTAAAGCTTTAATCCATTTTACAACTATTTTTCCATTTTAATCCAGTAAGTGAAATGAATTGTCAGTACAACGTACACTACTGTCCCATGCAGAATATTAGTGATTTTGACTTTTTCCCGTATGTTCCTAGCACTCGTTTTTGGATAATTCCATATAGACTTACTTTCCTGAACAAAGTTTTTTTAACCAAATCCACCTATGAACGGGAAGACACCACAACTATTTTAAACTTTTATATTCTATCAACTCTGCTGCCATCACTTCGAACCACTCTCATGATAATGTAGTCAAGCTTTGCTAACAAAATCCCACTGCTTTACGCCGGACAGCACTAGGCACCCCAGCATAAATCAGGTCAACCGTTAACACGACTGCTAAACTGCCCCCCGCAGCTGTAAGAGTAAGTGAGCTCCAGTCTCAGCTTAAAACACTTGTAGCTCTAGTTATTTTCCACCATCTTTCATTGGAGTCCAGCTCAGCCACAACTCTTAACTTGCATGCAAAAAGATTGGAAAAAGTCGTCAAGGAAGGCGGCATGCACTCACCAGAAACTGGCAGCAAACCAGAGCGTGCAGTACCAGTTCGGTTGTAAAACAAAAAACGACCCACTGTTTCGGCCGTATGGTCAGGCCGCACTATGTCCAGTGCCGAGAATCCAAGACAGCCCCGCACCGCCAGCCATGTTCGAGAGCAGGCAGCCCAGCAAGGCAGCGGGCTGCTGGGAAGGAGTAGAAACTTGGCGAAGGGAACCGAGTGGGAACGGTAGGGAACTATACGGGGAGAGCCGAGCACTGCCGAAGGGTCGAAAACTGCCGAACGTGCTTTGATTGTGATAATGTGGACTTTTAAATTGTAAATCTCTAGAAGCAGAACTCTCAACTGTCCCTGATTTTGACTCATATTTTCCCTGCCAAAACTGGGGACTTTTTGGGAAAATTTTGGGAAAAAAAGCTGATGAATAATTATATTTAATAAATAATAACACTAATTACAGTTATAGATTTTTTAATAAAAAAATAAATGTATGTTAATTCTCATTTTCTTATTGTAATGTATTAACTCAGTTTACTACTACTAATATTAAAAAGGTCCATGGTCCGTTGACATTTGAAGAGATTTAGTTGAGAAGATATAGGGCTATGATAAGAGAAAAAAAAAGAATAAATAAAATTAACATTCTCCCCATCCCAGTCGCGCCACACGCGTTAGAATAAATTGAGGAAAAATAATGATAATTAAAAAAAAAATAACCTGTCTTCATAAGAAACAGGTGCTTAAGCTCTTTTAGTTGGGCAAGCCCAGGTGCTGTTTGGAATTCTACCAATTTATACCACAGAGTATTAGTTTATCTATCTCATAACCGATCGTGGTCTCAGATTTTTTCCCTAATATTTTGGTCTGCCCTCAAGTCCCACACTCCCTGCAAATCACTGATTAAACACTAGGAAACCCTGACCTTTAAAGTTTCTGAGTTTTTCTTCTTCGAAAACACAAATTAAAACGAAACCTGTTGTATCATTAACCCTCTCAATGAGATAAAAAGAAACAAAAACTACCTTTGATTTGGAGACTAGATTTAACAGATATTATTATTTAAACATCTCTTTCACTTAATTGTAGCCTTGGTTATTGCCAGAGTAGGCCAAAGGTAACCCATATGACTCAAGTGAATGACGGCTGAACCTGAAGGTGTGTTGACTGGCATGATTTGTTATAACACTGGTATGCATTACTATATTGTGTGGCGTTGGTAATTTATTTATTTAACTTATAGATTAGTAATGTCTCATCATTTTATCTTTCACAGTATTTACTACACTTTTTTCATAATTTATTTGGTCAGTAATAATAGCACCTAGGGTTACCAGATGTCCCTCTTTACGCAGTTGTGCCCTGCGGAAAAAATGAGTAATGGCAAATGTCCTGAGATTTTAGGACAAAAAAATTTCCTAAGTTTGATTTTAATAGTTGCATAAAACAGTTAATCTGATGTTGTAAATCTTTGTTTATTCATTACAGATAGGACCTCGGTTCCGAACTCGGAACCGATACGGCCGTTTCCCAGCTCCCGCAAGCCAAAAACTGTCAACTAAGAACCTACCCACAATGCCCCTCTCCTAGTTACTCCAGATCTCGTTTGCCACATTCCTAGTCAGACATATTAGCCATCTCTCTCAAAGCTAAGTAGACAATTATTAATTTTATGACGTTTTTTCTTCAAAATTAATAAATTTTTAGACAAGTTAGCCTTTTCTCACTGTTGCCTATAACATAAGCCTATTTCCTACCCTTTTTCCTTGGTAATTTAATTTTTTACCTTTTTGGTACTGCCCCTCTCTCCTGTCTTTGACAGGCCTTCCCTTTTTACTAGTGGTATTCTTTAAAATAACATCACTGGTATTTTCTCCCTTATCTTTTCTATAGGCTAGCATTTTTACCTTACCATGTCAGACAAAGCTAAGTTGGGATTTAAACAGTGTGACAAGTGTGGACGTAAGATGCCTAACATAGATACACATGTCTGTTGTGTCTACTGTTTGGGCGTGGATCATATTAAAGCTGACTGCGACATTTGTGCTAGTTTTAGTAATCGGACACTAGCAGAATGTAAGAATAAACTTATTTTAAAACGTTTACTCAAGACACCTTTCTCGGAGGCTCTATCTGGGTCGGAGGTCTCACCCCCTCCAAAGACCAAAAAACATAAGGAAAACGGAGTCACTCAGTTCCTGCATCTCCGTCAGTTACAGAACCAAGTCAGCTCCGTGCTTCGCCAGCGCCCTCAGCGCAGACCTCTTTGGCACCAGGCTGTGTGCCCTCTCCCTCGGTGCCAACCATGATATTCACTCCTATTTTGGTTTGAACCATGGCAGCACTGACTTCAGTGCCATCCTTGGTTCCCACATCGGCTCCAATGACTGTACATGCCTCGGCACCATCCCTGACCACGGTGCCAACAGTTTCTATGGCTCCATGGGCTCCGATGACTGTACATGCCTCGGCACCATCCCTGGCCACGGTGCCGACAGTTTCTTCAGCTCCAAAACTCGAATACCTGCCAAGGACAAGATATTGTCCAACTTATGACCCTTTTTTGGGGCAGAGGTTTAGCCTCTTCCTAGAAAGATCTGATTCCCCTTCAGCAGCCTACTTTAGATACACTGGGAGTTTTTCTGAACTAGACCTAGTGCGGGTTGTGAACCAGCTTCTGGCAGCTAGGTGATTACCCATTCCAGCTAGACCTTCCCTCCCTCCTGGCTCGGAATCTTTTACCACATCTTCCCCTGTTTATCCTTCTCCAGCATCCACCCTGATCTCGGTACCGATGTCCGCTTCAGTACATACTGTCTCGGCTCCAACAGCAGTGTTTCCCATGTTGGCATTGACCACCCTTGCTGCATCGGCTCTGATGGAGCCGATGCTTTCTCAAAGCGGTGCTTGGATCGTCCGTACCTTGGTACCTTGTCTGGCACCTATTTTCTCACTGGCACCATCTATGTCCATGGTTCTGACGGCTTCCAGTTCTCTCGCAACCCCTCAACTGCAGGTGGGCTCTTCGGGGTGGGGTATGACCCCGGTTCGAAGGTTGCTCCTCCCGTTTCCGGGCTCCCATCCCTCCTCGAGTGGGCCTGCTGTACAGGTGATGGAAAGGGTCCTTCATTCCGAAGGCTCACAGTCAGCACCAATGACATCAGTATCAGAAATCTCCCCTAGCATGCACCTCTCCCAACCTGCTATGTAGGGTCCCCGGGCTCGGGAGTCACAAGAACCCCCTTTGAAGGTAACCCCTTCTCTGGAGACCTACTCAGAAGATCCTACTGGAGAGTCACCCCAGAAGAAACGGTGCGAGAGGAAGCACCTTGATTCCCCGGAGGAATCTATCACAGAAGACACTGATTGTGATGGGGGGAAGGGTCCCCACATTCTCCCCCAGGCGACCGTTTCATTCAGAGACATTCTCGAAATCCTCAAACAGCATGGGACTGGAAGTCCTCTAACCCTTCTTCTGAGGAATCGGTGTTCCTGCAGACCTTCCATGCCCAGCCATCTACTTCCTGGGTGACCTCACCAGCAGATGTCCTTGTTAAACTAATTGTGCAGTGTGCCTGAAAGGCCCCGGACAATGTAGAATCTGTCCTTTGGAGACCAGACAAAATTTTATCTACACCTGAAGACCAGCCCCAGTCCAAGCAGTTGACAGTTAATTCTATGGTCGTGGCGGTGGCCACCAAGTGGGAACTGGCAGAAGATAGTTCCACCATCCTCCAAACAGGGAGTCCCAGACCATGGACAGACTAAGGAAGTGGACCTATGTTTCAGCGACCTTTGCCATTCAGTCGCTGAACTATCTGGCACACTTTACTCGCCTCCAAAGAGACCTAATTTCTGAAATGTCTTCCTCTTTGGTGGGGGTACTGCCTGATGAGGTGCATGACACTGTCGCCTTGCAGCTAGCTACCCTTGAATCCATCTCAAACTCCATGATGCATTTGATATCTCACACCACCGAGGGGGCAGCTCGAGCTGCCGCGTCTGGTGTTGTCATGAGACGTAATGCTTGGATGCGGTTGTGTGACTTCGCAGACCCCTTGAAATCTTCTTCATCAATGCACCTGTTGACGAATCTGCAATTTTTGGACCCAAGATACGAGACACACTTGCACGTAGTGAGAAAGATGGAAAGACCTTGTCTGCTGTGGACATACGCTTTTCCCAACCCCCAGAGGTCCTACTCCAGGAACCAGAAGGGAGGAAAGATGTGGTTCAAGAAATCCCAAGGATCCTTTTGTGATACTCATGGTGAACAATCCCCCTGGGGCAGAGGGGACAACTCATATGGAAGACACCCCTTTCAGGATAGAGGGGGTCCGTGTAACCAGTGTGCCAGATATTCTTTCTCCGACAGACCCTACCAGCGCTCCTGAGCAACGGCCCAATTGCTTTCCTCTGGAAGCAGTTGGGGGTCGTTTTTCTCTGCATCCACCAGCTTGTCATCTTATTACTACTGATGTTTAGGTGCAGAGAATAATATCTAGAGGCTACCAAATACCATTCGATTTAACTCCCAGACCCTTCAAACAAATCCCCGATGTACCACCCAATCAGAGGGAATTGGCAGCCTTAGAAATAGAAAAGCTGCTAAGAAAAAGAGTCATCCAACTAGTCCCACCAGACCAGACAGGATCCGGGTTTTACTCGAGGTTCTATTTAGTGGCAAAAAAGACAGGGGACTGGAGACCAATCCTGGATCTCAGCCTACTGAACAAATTTATCAAACCTCAAAAATTCCGGATGGTCACAGTACAGTCTATTCTTCCCTTCCTAGGGAGGGACAATTGGATGTGCTCTATAGACCTCCAGGATGCGTACTACCACATAAAGATAGATCACCGCTCCAGGAGGTTTCCCCACTTCCGGCTGAGAGCCAATCACTACCAGTTCAGGGCACTGCCATTCGGTCTCTCGACAGCCCCGCTAGTGTTCACCAAATGTACAGCAGTTGTGGTAGCTCATCTTCAACTACAAGGATTCCAGGTGTTTCCCTGTCTAGACGACTGGCTCCTTACCACTCCAACCAGGAATCTCTTAGTCCGCAGCCTCTCTTACACTCAAGGTCTCGCTCTCCACTTGGAGATTGTAATCAACAAAGACAAATCTCAGATGTCCCCAATGAAGACACTGGAATTTATTGGAGTGGTCTTCGACACAACATCCTGTCAAGCTTCTCTCCCCCCTCACAGGCTTTTGAAAATAAGACACCAAATCCAAGACCTTCTTCCTCACACATATGTACCAGCATGTCTTGTACTGCAACTCTTGGGATCCATGGCAGCTGCCATTACATTAGTACCACTGGTGAGACTGCACATGAGAATCCTGCAGTGGCTCCTTTCCGCACAATGGTCATTGTTAACCCACCCACTCAACCACATGATACACCTTACAAACCACTGCAAGGAAGAAATGCTATGGTGGATGAAGCCACAAACAAATCTTTGGTGTCGACCGTTCTGTCTTCCCCAAACCATGGCCATGGTGACCACAGATGCTGCACTGTTAGGGTGGGAGACATTTCCAGGGAAAGACTGTCCAAGGCACCTGGACACCCATCGAGGCCAACTTGTACATAAAAGTCCTGGAACTCAGGGCAGTTTTCTTAGCGTTGCAAGCATTCCATGCATCCCTACCCTCGGGGACTACTGCAATTCAGTCAGACAACATGTCAGTCTTCTGGTATATCAACAAGCAAGGCAGAACTAGATCTTACCCCGTGTCAGGAAGCCATGAGGATTTGGCACTGGGCGATAGCTTCCAGTCGCTTTCTTATAGCAACGCACATTCCCGGGAGTTCCAACCTTATTGTGGACAATCTGAGCAGGAACATCCTGATGCCTCACGAGTGGTCCCTCAACCCTGTAATAGCAGATCAGATCTTCCAACATTGGGGCAAGCCTTGCTGCAACCTGTTTGCTTCCCCTCTAAACTACAAATGCAGAAGCTATTTTGCCTTGATCCCCCCTCAGGGGGAACCACCGAGGGATGCTCTAATGCACGATTGGCCCCCGGGTCTTCTGTATGCCTTTCCCTCATTTCCCCTCATTCCAAAATTTCTCCAGAAAGCTCAGAGGCTGAAAAGCAAAGTGATCCTCATTGCTCCCTACTGGCCATGTCAAGTGTGGTTCCTGTTTCTATGGCCTCATCTGATTCACAGCCCGTGGATCCTGGATCATTCCCAGGACCTGTTATCTCATCCTCAGGGACTGATTCATCCGAACCTGCACAGTCTCAAGCTCACAGCTTGATTCCTCCACTTCCAATGATTGCCAAACTGCCTGACATCCCATCTCCTGTTCTTGAAGTTCTTCTGGCCTCACACAAACCTTCCACTAGAAAGGTTTATTTTAGTAAATTGACTAGGTTCTCTATCTGAGCCAAAGACCAGAACTTAGACCCTTTCTTTATGCCTATTCAAAAGATCCTACAATACCTGACTACTCTTTTACATGCAGGAGCCTTAGCTTCAACGATCACTGTACATTTAGCAGCTATCGCCTATTTTCATAACGGTCTTGATATTTCTTCAGTTATGTCGCACCGCCTATGCAAGACCTTTTTGAAGGGAGTATTACATGTTAAATCTCCGGTCAAGCCTCCCTTAGAACCCTGGGACTTGACTCGGGTGTTTCAGTCTCTCACAGGTTCTCCCTTCAAGCCCTTTGATTCATGTGATTTGAAATTTTTGTCATGGAAAACCATAATTATAGTAGCACTCACCTCAGCGAGAAGAGTATCTGAGCTGCAGGCCTTGAGTGTTAATAGTCCTTACTTGATCCTCCACCTGGATAGGGTGTCCCTTCGTACTGACCCTTCTTTCTTGCCCAAGGTCATTTCTGGCTTTTCCATTAACCAATCTATTGACCTGCTGGTTTTCTTCCCAAGGCATTCTAATACAGGGAGTACCTTTTGCACACCCTTGATGTGCACCGGCAGCTTCGTTGTTATTTGGACAGGACTAAATCTTTCAGGAAAACAGACCAATTGTTCATGGCCTTTGCAGGACCCAGATTGGGTAAACCTGTTTTCAAAGTGACTTTATCCTCTTGGCTTAGAAATGTCATTACCTTCGTCTACCAATGGAATAAGCTATCCTTACCTTCCAAAATAAAGGTTAATTCTACCAGATCTAGGGCTACTTCTGTAGCTTTTCATTCCAGAGCCTCTATGGATGATATATGCACAGCAGCCACTTGGGCAAGACCTCATACTTTTATATCTCATTACAAATTGGATTTGGCCTCCCGGGGATGAGCATCTTTTGGTTCTATGGTGCTCAGGAATATCCTTCCTTAGGGCCACCCAGGACTCAAGTAGCTGGGGATTCGGTCCTATCTGTAATGAATAAACAAAGATTTACAACATCAGATAAAGAAGTTATGTCTTACCATAACATTCCATCTGTGTTGTAGATCTTTGTTCATTCATTACTTCCCGCCCTCCTTTCCCCTGCCTGGACTCCTGGTGGACTTTAGGAACTCCTGGTTAGGGTATTTGCTCAGACAGAGCCTCCTACTATTTTTTTCTAATGCTACATCTTTTATCTAGGGCGCGCAAACTCAATCTGGAGTAACTAGGAGAGGGGTATTGTGGGTAGGTTCTTAGCTGAGAGTTTTTGGCTTGCGTGAGCTGGGAAACGGCCATATCGGTTCCGAGGACGGAACTGAGGTCCTATCTGTAATGAATGAACAAAGATCTACAACACAGATGGAACGTTATGGTAAGACATAACTTCTTTTTTTGTATCAGAAACACCTAAATGTTATACAAAATAGCATAAACAACTCAAATGCTATAACCAGAAAAATACAACAGGCAGCCAAAGGACGATCTTGCACAAATAAAATCAACAAAATAAAAATCAAGGTGACCACCACAGTTAAACATATGTACTTTAATCCAATGAATAAGTAAAGACATACAATGGAGGCCTAAAAGAAAATATTAGCACTTTCACTAAATAAATGCTTCTTCAGATCTACTCCTTCAAGGAGATCAGCCTGATTTAAAGAGACCAACAGCCAATAGGACAGTGAAATCAATTAACTATAATAAGAAAGCCTGTGAGCTTTTAAGGCAGGCTTTAAAGGTAGAATCTCATTTAAACAGGGGTCTTTGTCAACCTGTAATTTGGCAATCCACTTCATTTCTGCCACCAGTATGATTCACAATGTCTCCACCTCTTAAATTTTCTTCAATTACTTCCAACACCATGAAGGTGAAAGAATGCCCTGGGTTATTAAAACCATGTTTATACAAGGCATTAGAAATCTTCCCATTCCTAATGTCACTCATATGCTGCAAAAAATGCGTTGTTTCAATAGCCTATTGGTTTATCCAATGTAGTACCCATTGCATACCTTGCAACTAGCCAAACAGACCAAATTTTTAGTTTTAAAATCAGCATACGTTTTTAAACTATATATGGTGTGTGTTAAAGGATGTACAAATGCATTAGAGGTGGAGATCATACTGCAAGCTTTGCATGCTCTACAAGGAAAAGTACCAACCCTGTTGGATGAACATTTCTTCTTTATCCCAGGTCCATAACAAATCTGCCATTTCAAAGATGGATAGTTCTTAAACCCAAAACAGGGTCTATCACCGACAATGATCCTAATATTATCACTTGACAGCAAGATAGGCCAATTTCTCTTAACAATATCACAGACCTTCACACAATCACTACTGTATGTCAACATTAATCTAGTGGTAGAAGTGGCATTATAAGCAATATCATGCGGTACAGAAGGTCTATTAACAGACTGAAGTGCTTTATCGAAATAAGGTTGACCTTTAGTTGTCTTTAGTCTGCTAACTTTGGAGTGGGCTTTCTTAACCTCCTTGAGGTGACAGCCTCTGTCCAAAAATTCTTTACCCAAGCTCTCAATAGCTTCCAGAATTTCAACATCACTAATATGCAGTCTAGATATCCTAAGAAATTATCCCTTAAGGACATTATTGTATACATGGGACGGATGCATACTCGTTCTATGCAACAAGATGTTTTTACTGCACTTCTTCCAAAATAAGGAAGTGTCCACCTTCCCATCTATACACTGCTTGGAATAATTCACAGTAAATTTAAAATAAGATATGCTTTCAAGATACCTCACAAAATCATAAAGCAAATTAATAGGGCCATCCCACAACATAAAAACATCATCAGCAAAGCTTTTATAATATAAAAATGCTTAAAAAAATCTACTATTGGAAATATCCATCACATATTCTGCCTCTCAACTGGCCATCACTAAACTGGCATAGCTGTTGGCACATGACGTGCCCATGCTATACCTAGCTTTTGCAAGTAAAATACATCATTAAAAACAGAAACATTATTAGTAAAAATAAAATCAAGTAGAGTGCAGATAAGTTCAATGTGTCCATTGTCACAGTCATTATTCATATCCTTAGAATGGTTCTGATAGACAATGTCAAAATCATTTGGAATAATAGTGAAGTACACACATCTAAAGTAACAAGACACAAGTCATTGGTCCTTCCCAAAGTATCAAAACATTGACCAAGTGTCCGTAAAAAATGTTCTGTATCCTTAAGAACTGAAGGAGCCTTCTCAACAACAGGTTTCAACTTAGTTTCTACAAAGACCGACAATGGCCCAGTCAGCCAGCCGTGACCCAATACAATGGGTTGCAGCAGAGGGTCAATTAACTGTTTGTGGACTTTAAGAAGACCATGGATTATTGGAATCAAGGGATCCATTACAGTCAAATACTGAAAAACCTCCTTGGTAAATGCCCTCATCATAAACAGATCATATAACAGTCATCCACGTATTTAATCATCCTACTAAGATCTGACCTAGTGATTCTGGAGTTAAGTGCGTGTATCATTTAGCATTAACTCCATTTTCTTAACATATGCATCTACATCAAAAAACACAATAGCCACTCTCCCCCCCCCCCTGTCAGTGGGATGTATAAAAATGTTGGGATTGTCCCGTAGCTCCCTCAGGGCTAACTGTTCACTTTCAGTTAAATTGTGGAACCTCTATGTGTGATTAGTGTTAAGTTCATTAAACACATAATTTTTACAGACTTTAAGGAAAGCTTCAACAAGTGGGTGAGTGTCAAAAAAGTACTAGGTTTTCTAAAACTACAGACACTGTTCATATTAGTAGATGGAAAAAACAATTTGAGCATTACATTCCTTGCAAAGAGTTTAAGACTCAGTATAACGTCACTCACCTCCGAACGTCTCACTGGTACAAATGATAAACCTTTATTTAACACAGACATATGCTGCTCTGATAAATGAAATGAAGATAAATTAATCACTAGGTTTTCTGATTCCATGTGGCCAAACTCCTTAGCTGAGGACTCCATTCCATTGATAACTTCTGCCACTTCCGTCCACGACTCAATGAGTGCCCCCCCCAGCCATTGATGGAAGTTTCACTATCACTGGCAACTCCAGAAAAATCTGTACAGAGGCAGAGGTAGATTTACTGTTGCCATTGTTCTTATGCTTAGCACCTCCTTCTGGATTAAGGACTGGAGTGGCTGCCCGTAGTAGACAATCAGTAGCCCATAAAACATGTTTACTCTGTTCTTGACCAATTGCAAGGGAACCGTTATTAGTATTTTCATTTCTTCCTTGCATTACAGTCCCTGTGTTTTCAGAACTATTAGAGAGATCGTTCGCATTCTTATTAAGCCTAGGCCACACCAAAATGTGTCCATTTTTAAAATCCATAAAGTCCCTCTCTAATTTTTTCTTCTTCTGCCATTGTAACCTGATATCACAAACAGAAATATCATTATAAATCACATCCAGTCTGGGCAAAAACATCTCCAAGGTATACATCAGCTGAATTTCACTCTGCAGCGCCTCTCCAGTCCAATGGGTTCTACATAGGAAAACCAATAGGCTTTTGAAAGAACGCATTTTTTAGCATGAGTGACATTAGGAATGGGAAGATTTCTAATGCCTTATATAAACATATTCTTAATAACCCAGGACATTCTTTCACCTTCATGGTGTTGGAAGTAACAGATGACAATTTAAGAGGTAGAGACATTGTGAATCATACTGAAGTGGCAGAAATGAAGTGGATTGCCAAATTACAGGCTGACAAAGACCCCAGTTTAAATGGAGTTGTACCTTTAAAGCTTGCTTTAAAAGCTCACAGGCTGTCTTATCAGAGTTAATTGATTTCACTGTCCTATTGGCTGTTGGTCTCTTTAAATTAGGCTGATCTTCTTGAAGGAGTAGGTCCGAAGAAGCACTTTTTGTGTGAAAGCGCTAATCTTTTCTTTTAGGCCTCCATTGTATGTCTTTATTTATTTATTCATTGGATTAAAGTGCACGTTTTTAGCTATGTGGTCAAATGCTATAAAAATTAACTTTTATTTGGGAAAAAAATGAAGTCTGTAGGTACATTTTGCCCTGCAAAATCTCATATTTCTACAAAAAATTTCCCACGTTGGGCATTTGAAATGGTGTCAACCCTAAATAGTAACATTTCACTGAAATGAAACAAGGGCCGCCAAGTGAAGTTAAATGGCTGCAGCTATTCACTTTTGTCATCTCCGCAAAGTAATAATTTCTAGTCTACATCTCAACTGTCCAGATTTTTCCCTCATATTTTTCGTCTGTTTCTCATAAAAATCTTGATTTTTCTGGTAGATCACTGAGGACTGAAGTCACTAAATAATGACAGACATGAGTTTCAATCTTCCTATCCTTCAGAATATGCATGCTAAAATACAAAACCTATTATTCTAGTAGAACTCTCTAATTTTATAGCTGCAATAATTAAAATCTGTACCTATTTTTGGGCCATTATCCCCCCCTCGCAATTATTTTTGTCTTTGTCCAGATTTATGAATTAATCACTAGGTTTTCTGATTCCGTGTGGCCAAACTCCTTAGCTGAGGACTCCATTCCATTGATAACTTCTGCCACTTCCGTCCACGACTCAATGAGTGCCCCCCCCCGGCCATTGATGAAAGTTTCACTATCACTGGCAACTCCAGAAAAATCTGTACAGAGGCAGAGGTAGATTTACTGTTGCCATTGTTCTTATGCTTAGCACCTTCTTCTGGATTAAGGACTGGAGTGGCTGCCCGTAGTAGACAATCAGTAGCCCATAAAACATGTTTACTGTGTTCTTATAGCAACTCCTCCCAAAAAGTATGCCTTGTACATGTTAAGAAGTATACACATGTACAAGGCAGACTTTTTGGGAGGAGTTGCTATTTTGATCTCGCTGGTATCTGGTCCATATCACAGCACAAAGTAATCCATTTCATTCTAACAACTCAAGAACTGCCTTATAGCCTACCAGGGAAGAATCTTGCTCAAAAGTTCCCATGGCCTTACCCTGTGGCATCAGCTCTGTGGAAGTACCAATTAATGCAGTGTCCTATACCTAGCTCTTAACCTTGGCCTCAGCTACCAATCATGCCTGCTACTTACATGACTGCAAAATCGTACTCCTATTGTAAACACTCCTTGTTGAGAAGGCACCCCCCTAAAAAAAAAAAAAACTGGGGATCTTAAAGTGTCAATTCTCCTGATCCTATTTCCTAGCTTCTAGTGCAGTTCTCCTCCTGCCTATGCAGACCCAAGCTTTTATGATGGGGGATTCAAGGTGAAAAAGACTGTTTCTATGTCCTCCTGAAAAGGATGAACTCTTGGACATCCTTGCCTTTTATTTGGAGTCATCTGATTGCTTCTTCCCATTCAGCCCTACTTACCCCTCCTAAACTTGATCTGACCCTCAACCAGACACTATCTGTCCTCCATAGTCTCTCAATTCTTTTCTTAAGCCAGACCTACCCAAGCAAATACTGCCTTACTGAGATACAGTAGCCAGACCATATTGTATGAGCTAGGGCATTGTTCTTTCTAACTACCTCAACACTGAGCTGCTGACCCTCTAGTTGCACCTATCTATTCTCCTGTCACCCCCACCACCACCACACCTGTCCTTTGCTGAAGCTATCCATTCCCAGACAAAGTTTTTCCGGCTATGAGACACTATAAGGCCCTAATGTATACGATACAATACAAGGGTATTGCTTTTGCAGACTACCTCGGTCCTTTCCTCCCTTTTCCATTAATAATTTTTAAAGTTTACTTTACCTTAATTCCCACAATATTTACCACATTTTGTACCATCCTTAATATAACTCATAGGATAATATCATTCAGTTAAAATGATTGAAGTGAAAAAAAGTGACAACAGTCAGAGTTAAGTGGCCACTGCAATATGATTATTGCCAGTTCAACCAATTAAATAATTTCTGGAGAAGTCTGCAAGGCAGTATTTTCAGAAGGAGCCCATTTTCACCACCCATACAGCCAACTGTAAACTTATTTGAGTGTCCCCATCCTACGTCAGGACTAGCTACCCCTCAGACTTGCTTTACCAGAGCTGGGCCAGCAAGGATCATTAAGAATTCCCTGGAACCACATCCTCTCCCCCAGGATGGGCACACCACCCATGCCTCCCTGCTAGCACCTCAGACCTCTATACTGCTAATTCAACCTGGATTACCTGGGCCGTAGTTAGGTCTTTATCCCTCTAACCCATGGCACTGGCTTCGGGGGGGGGGCATTTTGATCTTTATCTCTACAAAGCTGACCATACTGCTGATATTTGGCCTCTTGTACATCACACATTTTGCTTAACACCTCCAGTGCACACTGTGTTCTTACCTTACAATCTATAACAAAAAGATCTGGCTAAAAAGACCAAAGACCCTTACCAAAGTCATCAGCTCTGTGGAACAACAGGCTAATATGTCCCATGCCTTTATTTCTCCCAATTAAACTTGACTGCCCCCACCAATCCTCCCATTACTGAAGAAGGAGGAGAGGCATTTCCCCCATCCACCAAACACAGCCCCACCTAAACCCAGCTTGTTAGATCCTTTTAGATGACCCATATGCCCTGGTTGGATAAGTGAATATTATCCACATGGTACATATTAGACGATAAATTAACAACTGGTAGCAAAACACAAACCAAGCCATAACAAAGAAAAAACAAACCACATGTCTGCAGATATTCCGACTGTAAGCTCCTGGATCAACCAAATGTACTTTGAAGCAAAATAAAGTACTCCAAAGATAAAACAAAAGCAAATTATGTAAACTATGTACCCACACATAAATTGGTTCAGCTCTACCCATATTTATGGGGACATCATAAAATGAAGTACTTAGTAGCATGGGTTAAAAAGGATTCTGTTATGGAAGCTGAGGATATGTGGGAAGAGGCTAAAAAGATGATATAAAAACTGAGAAACTGGAAGCTCTGTTTTATGAATATAAATAGCAAGATACAAGCAGTGAAAATTATTTTAGTCTTTTTAGTTTTATACACAGGTCAGGCATATTTTTCTTGACCAGAGGAGAAGTTGTGGCTAGTAATGTATAAAGAGTTGAAGGATTTTATCTGGGAAGGGAAGAGGGCAAGGGTCAAGTGGGATAAGCTGATCCTCCAAATAGAACAAGGAGGTGTATAGTAGCTTGATTTGAAGAGATATTTTAGAGGTACATAGTAAGGCTTTTATATATAGCACACGTAGAAAGCTACATTTCAAAGTGGAAAGGGATGATGATAAAGCGGGAGGGGGTGTAATTCAAGAAATTTGGAAAGACTGGGATTTTGGACACAGATCCTTAAGGAGAATAACAACAGTTATACAGAGAATTATATTCATAAAGTAGCAGAAAGTATATAAGAACTAAAACAACACAGGAATGCAGAAAGGAGATTCTGCCAATAGCGATGACTGCAATTAGAGGCACAGAGAATATGCAAAAGGGGGTGGAATTTACTGGAAGAAGCTGGCAAAGGAATCACGGTATTGGGAACAAATAGAGATGAAAAGATAATGGAATGGGAAAGGCCAGCAAGACATTTGGACCTAAAGCTAGAGATTGTCTTCCCTATCAGGGATGGATATCAATGTATAGGCAAAGAGAAAGGGAAAAGCAATTCAAAGAGAAACAACAAAATCTATATGATTTAAGAGATTTGCCTGAAAGTGTTTGCATGGGTACTTTTATACCCCAAGCAGACTCTAAAGAATTTTCCCACAGGTAGATAGCAAATGTTGGATGTGTAATACAGAAGAGGTACCTGGGAGCATATGTTCTAGGAGTGTAATGAGATGTCAGACTTTAAAACTACATAGCAGTCTGTCAGGAATACTGGGCAAGGAAATGAGTGCAACTAAGGAAATGATTTTTTGAGCTGGGGTACAAGATCTAAATTGCCTAGGAATAGTAAGGCCTTGTTAGGTTTAGTTCTGGAAGCTACCAAAAAAAAAAAAAAAAAAAAAAGCAATTACTAGAAAATGGAAATCAAAGTCTAAACCAACCATACTTTAAGTAGTGAAGTTTGTAACAGAGCTAAAAGAACATGAAGTAAGATCTTTAGAAAAGGGTAGGCATAAATTATGTTGAAAACATGGAAATTTTAAGAACAATGCATGCAGAAAATGTTTTAGAGGAGGAATACGGTTTAAGAGAAGGCAAGAATTAAACAATTTATGTAATACTGGTTTGATTATATTGTATAGAACAATATATTTGATGTATAATGTTTGTAAATGTGAACTTGTTAATATGGTTTGATTACTTTTATATAAATGTAAGTTAGAACTTGTCTGATTGAAGACTGCTGGAACAGGGCTCAGTTTTGAGTTTTTTTTCTGGTTAATTGGGTAACTTGTTTAACTTGTTTAAATCAGTTTGTTCATTTTCTATTGTTTTACATCTATATATATATATATATATATATATATATATATATATATATAAAGAAAAAAAATTGCACTTTATTCATCTGCTTTAACTGTATTTGTGTTTCTTCCTACTTTATTACTAGGGGCATTGACTACAACTCTGATCTGAGATATATAACAATAACTATCCTTTTCTGTGCATTTAAAGTATTTTTTTGATTGTATCTGCTTTATTTTCTGAAAAAAAATACTTGTTTCCCATCTTTCTAAGCTAGTATAGTCCAGTTTTCAGGTTAGTGCTGAATTCAGGGTTGTGTTACAAATCTCTGTGTTTACCCATACCTTACTTGGATAGAAGGAAGTTTCTCTGTTCACCTGTGAGAGAGGGGAGCTTTGAGCAGCCTATCTGTCCCTGGAGGAGTAGTTTCAGCCCAGAAATTAGTAGTTTATTGGCCATTTTGGGCTAATTTCTATCTCTTTCATTTCCCTGCTATAAAAACCACATTTGCCTGGTTTTGCACACCAGGCAGCACCGGTTAGCTAGGGTACAACTATTCCCGGCTCCACAAAGTCTCCTCTTCAATTTTTTCCCTTGGAAATAGACAAACGTTCAACTTAAACACTCAAGCCATTTATTTCTCAGCCCAGCACTTGCTCAAAACTCATAGCAAGCACTTATAAACCCTAGCACTAGACCCCCCCCCTTTACTGTACAGAAGGACAAGGCTCTCTATTCGACCTTACCAGCCAGTCAGTAAAACAGTTCACTGTACCTATCCAGGCATGTCCAAAGGGCAGTTTCAGGTGTACTCTCCAGTCCAACTGGTGAATCTGGGCATTTTGAGGTAATGTTACAACTGCCTGATATACACAAACAACTCTCTCCTCCTACCACCAAACACTAATACATGTGAGAGATGCAATTATACAGCCAAATTAGAGGCTAAGCTCTCTCAACCCAAGACTGGATCAGACAGTCAAGAGGAGAAGGGAAATACTTGCATCACACCACCAGTCTCACATAGACCCATTAAACCAGCAGTGGCAAAAAAATACATAAATACACAAAAACATACTTGGAGGCTCTAAATAAAAATCTGCAAAAGCAACAGAGACCTCCAAAGCAGACATCCAAGCCACAAACCACGAAACACATACTTCACAAAACCAGTGTGCCATGCAATCACAGCCCTTAAGGCAAAATAACATACCCAACATACTAGTAATAGGTGACTCTATAGTCAGGCACACTGACGTCCCACTCACTAGGATGAATAAGGAGAAGGTTATTGTTAGCTGCCTGTTGGGTGCCAGGATCCGCCACATAAAACAAGCACTCAGGTCACTCCAGAACAAGTACAAATATGACTCTGTCATTGTCCATGATGGTATGAATGACCTAAGCCATACCTCCCTGGACTACATGAAAAGAGACATGGAAGAGCTCTCTGATCACGTAGCCCAGGCCGGTATGACCCTGACCCTGAGTAGCATCCTGCCCGCACCAAGAATGATACCACGGTATAAAGAAAAAATTATCAATTTCAACAATTGGCTACATTTCTGGTGTCATTCAAAGGGGATCCAGTGTCTGTCCGCCTGGGATTACATGCTCGACAAGCCACGCTGCTTCGCTAGAGATGACTTGCACCTGTCACCCTTAGGCTTTTGAATAATGGCCAAGGCTCTTGCCACCCCCATAGTGCCTTTTTTAGGCAAGGCTCAAAAGACAAACCCACCACCATAAACAGCACAAGTAACAAAAAACTGAGGGTAATGCTACGCAATGCCAGAAGTCTAAACCTCAAAATGCACGCACTCAAGGCACTCCTCAGTATGGAGAAAATCAATATATGTGCAGTAACAGAAACCTGGTTTAAGGCTCCAGAGTGCACTCCAGCACTACCAGGCTACAACTCATACCATACATTTTGGCCACAGAACCCGGACCAAAATACAAAAGGCGGGGGCATATCCATATTCATCAAGGATATCCACACTCCAGGTTAGTGGCACAGCACGATGCTTCAGAGATCAATCACGTGCAACTAACAATGGGCAAAACTGCAATTTAAATTGTAGCTTGCTACAGATCACCCACTATGTCCCAGGACCCCCATTCTGTGTTTCTGGAAACACTGGGTAACATAAAGGTCCTACCAAACATCCTAATATTGGGTGATTTCAATTACCCAAACATTAACTGGGAGAACTACTCAAGTACTAACTCCCTTGCCCAACATTTCCTAGAATTTATAAACTCAAACGCCCTGGATCAACTGGTCAATACTCCCACCAGAGGTGACAACATATTGGACCTGGTCATCACCAACATGGGTGACCGGTGTTCCACACCGGAGGACAACCTCTCACTGGTTAGATCAGACCATAAACAAATCACTGTGGATATCCACATTCCGCCCCCACCCCCGGACAAGGAAACCACCGTGAAAAACTTTTCAAAAGCAAACTTCACGTTACTTAAGAGTGAGGTGGAAAGTTTCAAAGCCCCCATGCTAAAGGATAATGCTGTCCAAGCTGCAAAATCCTTTACTAATGCATTCTACGGGCACCTACAAGAATGCATGGATCGTGCTATCCCAAGCAAAATCAAGACTCACTCCTCCAAGAAAAGGAAACCAGTCTGGTGGACCCCTGTCATAAACAAGCTATACAATAGAAGGAGGAAACTAGTACAGAAAAGAGTAAAATCCCAAGGAGGGAAGACATCCCTGATCAGTATCAGCAAGAAACTACGATCCCACATAAAATCATCTAAGCCGAGCTTCGAAAGAAAAATTGCCAAGGACTCCAAAGATAACCACAAGGTATTCTTTAGCTATGTCAAGAATCTAAGTGGCAATGCTCAGATCTGTTCAGAGTTAGTGCAGAATGGCACAAAATACACTGAACCGACCGATATTGCCAACATCCTGGCAGACAGGTTCATTGCAAACTTCATCCCCGTCTCACCCCCAAAAGGGCCCATAACCATACCAGAAGAATGTAGAGCCCCTAAAATCACAGACACTCAGGTTAAAACAGCCCTTTCCAAAGCCAAAAACACAGCATCAGTAGGATCGGATGGTGTCCCAGGCTGCATCCTACACAAGCTCAAAGATGAACTAACCCCTCACCTAAACACACTGTTCAAACTCAGCCTCTCCACAGGCTACATACCCATAGAATGGCACACAGCAACGGTTATTCTGCTCCACAAAGGTGGAGCCACAACAGACCCCGGGAACTATCACCCTATAAGCCTGATTAGCTTGGTCTGCAAGGCTATGGAGCGCATCATCATGGAACTCATTAACAGAGACATTGGAAACCTCCAAACACTGGACCCTACCCAGTTCGGCTTTGTTAAGGGCAGATCATGCCTCCTAAACCTGGTGGACTTCTTTGAGACAGTTACCAAGGCTATAGACAAGGGAAAGGTGATACACACAGCCTACCTAGACTTTGCAAAGGCCTTCAACACCATTCCTCATTCTGGTATTGTAGACAAGCTCACCAGCTTGAACATAAACTCCTACGTCACAAGATGGGTTGCCAACTGGCTCATGGACAGAACCCAGATGGTGAGAGTTGTGGGAGCTAGGTCCGACTCTAAACTGGTTACAAGTAGTGTTCCCCAGGGCTCAGTCCTAGGACCCCTCCTGTTCGTCATATACTTCTCAGAGGTACAGGCAAGCACAGGACTATGGCTGACCAAGTTCACAGATGACTGCAAACTAGGGGCTATAATTGACTCTCCAGCTGACACAGACTTCCTCCAAAAGGGTCTCACCGAGATGGATACTTGGTGTCAAAATCATGGCCTCAAGCTAAATGCCAAAAAGTGCATTGTCATCCCATTTGGAAAAAAACAAAGTACCCACAAACTACCACATAGGTGGTAGTCCCCTAAATACGGAAGACGTAATAAGGGATCTGGGGACCCAAGTAGACAGTAATCTCTCCTTTGATAATCACATTGCCAAAGTGGTTAGAAAATTCTTCTATGTGACCCACCTAATCACAAAAGGGTTTGCATCCAGATCAAAAGAGGTCATTGTGCCCCTCTTCTCATCACTCATCAGACCCATCACAGAGTACAACTCCCCATTTGGGATGTACCTTACAAGACGCCTGCAACAACTGGAAAGACCATAGAAGTACCTCACCAAGAGGATCACTGGCCTCAAACAGATGCCCTATGCAGCTTGACTGAAGAAACTCCAGCTGTACTCGGTTGCATACTGCCTACTCAGAGGTGATCTCTGCCTAACATACAAGGCCATGTCCAACCCAGAATTGATGGACATGCTCCACCTAAAGAAAACCATATCCCCTCAAGCCACATGGTCCAGGGATCTAAACCTCACCACAACAATAAATAGGATGTGCTGGAGAGATAGATTCCTGTCCCAGAGACTTCCCATGCTTTGGAACAAGATTCCAATCTACATTAGGCAGAGCTCCTCGCTAAGACTCTTCAAGAGAAAGCTTGACGAGTGGATGGTAAACAGAAAGTTTACCCCGGGGATCACTTCATTGGCTCTGCTGGACAGAGGCACAGGAAACTAATCTAAGGGGATGGCAAAAGCCAACACATTCTGGCTAGGCTTATAAATGCCTTTGGGCAGATAGCCTAGTACCTACCTGTGAACCTATGTCAGGATTAGAAAAAGTACTGGAAGACATCTCTTGTACCAAAGCTGTAGCTTGAACTGCCTTTTGCTGAACAGCAGAAGGATTCTTCCCAGGTATTGTTTTCTCTTCATCTTTTCTGGATGATTTTCAGGAAACTAATCTAAGGGGATGGCGAAAGCCAACACATTCTGGCTAGGCTTATAAATGCCTTTGGGCAGATAGCCTAGTACCTACCTATGAACCTATGTCAGGATTAGAAAAAGTACTGGAAGACATCTCTTGTACCAAAGCTGTAGCTTGAACTGCCTTTTGCTGAACAGCAGAAGGATTCTTCCCAGGTATTGTTTTCTCTTCATCTTTTCTGGATGATTTTCTTCCACGTTCTCTAAATTTCTTCTTTACTGGCATTCAGGCAGTGTACTTAGTAGCCAGTAACTGAATTTTATCTATGCTAGCAATATCATTAGCTCTTATTTCTCAGTTTCTTTTTTCACACTGGGAGAACTGAAGTTTAGCTGTTGGTCAGTGTGCAGTCATCATAGACCTTCCATCATTATACCAGTCATTGAGTATAATGCCCCTTTTGGCATATATCAGTTCAGGCACAAATGGAATGCCCGCAGAGACACTTTACAAAAAAGGATACAAGGCCTAAACAATACATCCTTTGTGGGCCACTTCAAAGCCTTATCACTGTATTAGATCTCTTACAGATTGCTAAGAGGTGACCTGTGTCTAACATATAAGGTATCATCTGACACATTACTGATAAAAACTTAGTTCGCATCCACAAATCAAATGGAATCAGAAATGTTTGATCCAGGGACCTAAATCTTTTCTGCTACACTAGCAGAATGGTTTGGAGGGACAGGTATATCTCCTAGAGGATATCACGGCTCTGGAACAGACTCCCCATCCATGTAAACCAAAACTTATCGCTGACCACAATCATGCATAACTTAAATCAACAGATGGGAATTAGGAAATTTACCCCAGGAATCCCCCTGTACTACTAATGAGCAGAAGCAGCTCCTAAATGCTTTATCCCCATGCATGAATCCTCTCCAGATATCTATGTTTTGAACTAGTGATTATTTCTAGAGTAATATATAAATATAGATCTTGGAAATAGGTTCATAGGTTGGTACTAGGCTATCAGCCCTGGGGCCTATACAAGCCTAGCCATAACAATTCCCTGGCTATTTCTTCCCACACTATTTACTTCCCTGGACCCCTGTCTAGCAGGGCGACTGATGTGATCCCCGGGGTGAATTTCCTTTCTCCCATCCATTCATCAAGGTTTCTTTTGAAGAGGGCCAAAGAGGCACTCTGCTTGACATGTATGGGCAATCTATTCCAGAGTCTGGGGAGTCCCTGGGTCAGGAACCTATCCTTCCAGCATGTTTTGTTTATTGTGATGACAAGGTTTAGATCCCTGGAGCGTGTGGCTCTGAGGGATTGGGATTTCTTTAAGTGTAGCATGTCCAGCAGCTCTGGGTTTGACATGGCCTTGTATGTTAAGCAGAGTTCACCTCTGAGTAGACAATATGCGACAGAGTATAGCTGGAGTTTTTTAAGGCGGTCAGCGTAGGGCATCTGCTTTATGCCTGTGATTCTTTTAGTGAGGTATTTCTGCGGTCTTTCCAGTTGTTGCAGATGTCTTGAGAGGTACATACCAAATGGGGCATTGTATTCTATAATGGGTCTAATGAGGGATGAGTACAGTGGGACAATGACCTCCTTTTTTCTGGATGAAAAGCCCTTAGTGATGAGGTGTGCCACATAGAAGGATTTCCTGACTGTTGTGGCGATGTGGTTATCAAAGGTGAGACCACTGGCCACCTGTGTCCCTAAGTCTCTTATCATACTTTCAGTGTTTAGTGTACTGCCACCTATATGGTAATTCACGGGTATATGTTTTTTCCCAAAGGGGATAACTATACATTTCTTGGCATTGAGCTTGAGCCCATGGCTCTGGCACCAAGCATCTGTTTCTGTAAGGCTCTTTTGTAGAGTATCCACATAATTTGGGGATTCAATAATGGCTCCCAGTTTGCAGTCATCTGCGAACTTTGTTAGCCAGGGACCCTTAGTGTTGGCTTGTACTTCAGAGAAGTAGATGCCAAACAAGAGCAGTCCCAGGACTGAACCCTGAGGTACTCCACTTGTCATTTGTCTGGAGCTGGATTTGGAGTCGGCTACTTTTACAGTGTGGGTTCTATCAGTAAGCCAGTAAGCAACCCATTGGGTGACGTAGGGATTAATGCCCAGCTTAGTAAGTTTATCTATGATTCCAGAGTTGGGGATGGTGTCAAAGGTCTTGGCAAGGTCTAGATAGGCTGTGTGAACCACCTTACCCTTGTCCATGGCTCTGGAGACTGATTCAAAGAAGTCAATCAGGTTCAGGAGACAAGATCGGCCCTTCACGAACCCAAACTGGGTGGGTTCCAGTGTTTGAAGGTTGCCAATGCCTTTGTTTATAAGTGTTTATAAATGTTTATATATGTTTATAATGTTAGGTGAATCTAAACACCAATGGGATAGGTTAATTTGAAGCACCAAATAGGATAAATGGTGAGACCTAAAGTGGCCCACAAGAGCATTTATCCTAGTACTAACTTATGAACCTATGCTGCTGTATGATTTTAAGCCCTCTGTAGGTACCTGACATAAATTATTGCCACCCAAAGTTTAACAAAACCAAGAGAGAGAGAGAGAAAGGTAATAGAATGGGAAAGGGCCAAGAATTTATTTGGACTGGACATCCAAGATAGCTGCACATTGAGTAACAGCTTAATTCTGGCTCTCCCAGTCAGGGGTGTAGCAAGGATTTTCAAATTTGTACTCACAGCTCCCAGACTGCTGCCCCCTCAGAAAGCCACACCCACATTAACACTGCTGACCAAGCCACGCCCACTTCATATTGCTGGTCTTTGAACAGATCACTTGCAAGTATATGCTAGGGTAGTAATTACTTACATGCTGTATGAACACGTAATTCCAAAGGTACATCTACCATAAGTCAAAAAAACAAAATACCTTTCCAGTTACACTAGGACAGATTAGTTTGCCCTCCCCAAGATTACCCTTCTTCCCCTTGCAGCTCCTAACCCCTGTAGTGGCTCATTAGAGCTCCAGCAGTGCTACCGACTAAAGAACTGGCCGGTTCTAGGCAGCACGTGCTCCGCAGTATTGTAGTCTGAGGTACAACATATAGAGCTCTCCCAAAGTAACCTCCCTTCCACCCGCATGGGTCACCTGGCAATCGCAGCTCACTCCTATGGTCTACACTCACACCCTTCCACCTGCATGGGTTACCTGGCAATGGCTGATCACTCATATGGCCTATCCTCACACTAAGCCTTTTGGAATGGTAAATCTTACATTCCCAACAACAAATACATTTTAGCTGGGCTCAGTTTATTTATTTTTTTATTTTTATTTTACATTTGTTGACTGGGCTAGTCCACTGGATACATGTCCATTTTCAGTAGAGGCCCGGGGAGATAAGCTCCAATTACACTAATAGTTCAGGAAAATAAAAATTTAATACATTGTCAATGGAGATTAACATCAAGAACATGAGTACAAAGATTACAAAACAATATGCTACTAGAAACATATTTACATAGGAAAGGATTTGACAATCATGTAGAAGATAAGGAAAAAAAGAGAAGATTCAAACTAATTATTATGGTAGTTTTGAAGAGTAACACTCAAAGTGAAAAAAAAAAACACAAACAAGTTAGTGTGTATATATATATATATATATATATATATATATATATATATATATATATATATATATATATATATATATATATATGTGGAACACATGAGGTCACAGCAAGTTGAATATTACAGAATACAGTCATACTGCCACTGACATAAATAAAGATGTATACCCATGGGAGTCAATCAAGCAAAAACTAAAGCAGTTGAAATTTACATCCTTACTACCCTGCTTACATTCTGTGAATCTCAAGCCTTTGCTGAAAGGAAATTGGTTAAAGCAAGAAGATTACCCTAGACCCCAGAACCAGTGGGACTGTTACATGCTCTAAGGAACTTGTTTGGAGTTTTTTCTAGTCTTATGATCCAGTGATAGTCTGAACAACATTACTGGAAAGAAAAGAAATTCAAGAAACAAGTTTTGCTCAAAGTTTAATGTTCAAAGCTGACACGATACCACCCAATATCCTGAGAAGGGAACAGCTTGAAAACACAAAAAACATATCTGTGAATGCAGGCTGCCTCCTTACCCTCCCACAAAATGAAAACAATCATTTTATGTACAGCCCTATGCTGTTACATGCTGAAAAAACAAATGAAGACACTCAGGTTTGATTGTGGAAAATGTCAGAGAAAATTACCACACCATTCTCAGCTCCCTTGTAAGCTAGTGTAAGTGATCTCATGTGCACATATCTGAGTAGTGCTGGTTTCTGACTATGTTGGGTACTGGGCATTAGTTGGGGATGGAGTTTTGTTGTTTGGTGGTTCCTAGGTTAGTACTAGGCTAACTGCTCTTGCGAGTCATTTTAAGCCTTAGCCAATTATCCCTTGAGAGACTCAAACCCTGCACCTTGTGTTTATAAGGCAAACACCTTAACTATTAGGCCAAGAGTCCCTCTACTAAGCCTGTTTCAAGCTTCCACTGTAGAGAATAACTTACTGCCAAGCTATATGCATATTTAAATAGTTCCATAGACACATCTTTCCACATCAGAAATAAACGCAACACCAAATTCAAAAAGAAAGTCCTATGAGCAGCATAATCAAAGAAAAAATACTCACTGCATGTAAAAATAAATGCAACTCAGAAAGCTAAAAACGCTCTCGTTAAACTAAAACAAGGAACTCGGGACTGTGATCAAATCAACCAAAGCCTGATATGAGGTAAAAATATAAACCCAGGTGAAAGATAAACCACAAAGTATTTTTTTTTAACTGTGCTAGAAATCTCAGACAATGACTGGCACTACAGTGAGCTTATAACAAATGACATCACATACTTGGACCAGAGGATATGGCCAATCCACTGGCCAACTAATTCAGATTGAACTTCATCCCACCAATCTTCCAATATTCTCACATCAAATACCTGCATCTATAACCCCCTCAAATATCTCAACAATTTCTGAAGTTAGTACCCAAGGCCAAGAACATAATGTCTATTGTGACTGGATAACATAGTAGACTGCCTACTTGTTAGTCTGAAACCTGATATGTCAAACCGTCTACAAAGGCTATTCAATACTAATCTCAAAACAGGTTTTGTGCTGGATGAATGAAGCACTGCAACGGACATTCCCTTGCATGAAGGTGAGACTTCAAAGGGCCCAACATACTCACTATTGTAGGGAAATCCTTTTTCATTGTACAGCTTATATCTAAAGATATATCATCCAGATCCAGGCATATAATTATTCCCCACTACTTGGCACTCATTAGGCCAATCACTGAGTGATTATAATGCCCCTTTTGGTATGTACCTTTCCAAACACTTGTCACAAGTGAATGCCATCTAACCCTCAAATACTTAGGAATTATTCCAAAGCAAACCTTGTACTAATGACTTATACCATGCTAAAATGCCCATCCCCCAAAAAGATGTGAACTCTGTTACCACTATGCAAATTGTTTACAGAAACCCTATACCATCATGTAAGCAGCTGCAGTGAGGTAGCTGTACCCACAAGGAATAAGCAGAGAACCAACTCAAATAACAAGCCACCCTGGTGGAATCCCGATATCAACAAGTTATATAACAAAAGGAGGAAAAACATGGCCAAAACTAGGAAGTGCAATACCCAGAAAGGTATGAAACCCCTCAAACTAAATAAGCAACTCGAATCTTATCAAGCCCATCAAAGCCAAATTTGAGGCAGAAATATCCTCAATGACAAAGGATAACCACAAGGCCTTCATGAGCTTTGTTCATAACCTCAGAGGTAACACGACAGTGTGCTGAACAAATTGTAAATGGAACCACTTAAAGAGTCAGAGGATATAGCAAACCTATTGGCTGATAAATTTAATTCCAGTTTCACCCCCCTTTTCCCCTCAATACCTCTCAGGAGACACCTCCTACCATAACTCTTTTGACTATCACTAGCAAATAGGTCTTCAATGTATTGTCCAAGGCAAAGAATACCATCTCAATGGGCCCTGATAATATCCTGGGATACCTCTTGGATAGCATGATACATGAGCTATCAAGCACTCTAAAATCACCGTCCAACATTAGCCTACTAATTGGCTTCATCCTTAGTGAATGGAGGACTGCAGCAGTTAATCCTTAGCACAAGATTTGGCCTTCTACTGACCTGGATAACCACAGACCATAAGTCTGACTGGTCTTGTATGTAAAGCCATGGAAAGAATTATCATAGATATTGTAAATAAAAATGTAGGGAACACATTTTCTTATTTACTTCTACAATGATTACAGATATTGAAATAAAATATCACTAACATTGATAGCCATTTGCTAAACAATACAGGCTCACAATGAAAACAGACTTAGCATGAACAGTAAACTTCTCTGCCCTTGAAACTCACATTCTCTGAAATGGCATGAAACCCACATTAAAAGAAAATGCATCTAACAGTGGAGGATCAAGTTTAGCTTTGAACTGTTTTTAAACCTTGGGCTCCTTGCACACATTTATAGGGCCATGCGCACATGTATGTGTTCTTTGATTCGCTCTCATTATGAATTATATTCCTTGTACAATACATCACCATTTGTTAGAATGGTGTTTTAAATTTGTACTTACGAACATTCTTCTACAAAGCAATGAAACAATAATGATAAAACTACCCATTTCAGAAAATTTCAACCATAAAATGCCACAAAAACGTCTGTCATTACAATCCACCAATATTAGTCAAAAAGCACAATCTTTGCAGAAGTAAAAGTTGTCTAGATAATTCTACATTAAAGAGATCCGTAACTATTGAAGAGGTTGCTACTGGCAAACAACTTTGCATTTCAGGTGTTTCATCTACAAATTCAGTGCCGGCTGCCTTTGAAAAATTAATTGCCTATGTTACATTTAAAAATGGTAAGCTGGTAATATTGCAATAGGGAATGACTGACAAACCAACAAGAAGTTCATAGTTACTAGGCATCTTATACAAAGGAGGACACACTCAGGAGTGTAGAACCTCTATACCCCCTTAAAATGCACCAAATAATCCACAATCAAAATAGCACTGTAATATCAGCACTCCATCCAAATAGTGTGGGAGTAGAATCCACAGCCACTGAGTGATTATAATGCCCCTTTTGGTATGTACCTTTCCAAACACTTGTCACAAGTGAATGCCATCTAACCCTCAAATACTTAGGAATTATTCCAAAGCAAACCTTGTACTAATGACTTATACCATGCTAAAATGCCCATCCCCCAAAAAGATGTGAACTCTGTTACCACTATGCAAATTGTTTACAGAAACCCTATACCATCATGTAAGCAGCTGCAGTGAGGTAGCTGTACCCACAAGGAATAAGCAGAGAACCAACTCAAATAACAAGCCACCCTGGTGGAATCCCGATATCAACAAGTTATATAACAAAAGGAGGAAAAACATGGCCAAAACTAGGAAGTGCAATACCCAGAAAGGTATGAAACCCCTCAAACTAAATAAGCAACTCGGAAATCTTATCAAGCCCATCAAAGCCAAATTTGAGGCAGAAATATCCTCAATGACAAAGGATAACCACAAGGCCTTCATGAGCTTTGTTCATAACCTCAGAGGTAACACGACAGTGTGCTGAACAAATTGTAAATGGAACCACTTAAAGAGTCAGAGGATATAGCAAACCTATTGGCTGATAAATTTAATTCCAGTTTCACCCCCCTTTTCCCCTCAATACCTCTCAGGAGACACCTCCTACCATAACTCTTTTGACTATCACTAGCAAATAGGTCTTCAATGTATTGTCCAAGGCAAAGAATACCATCTCAATGGGCCCTGATAATATCCTGGGATACCTCTTGGATAGCATGATACATGAGCTATCAAGCACTCTAAAATCACCGTCCAACATTAGCCTACTAATTGGCTTCATCCTTAGTGAATGGAGGACTGCAGCAGTTAATCCTTAGCACAAGATTTGGCCTTCTACTGACCTGGATAACCACAGACCATAAGTCTGACTGGTCTTGTATGTAAAGCCATGGAAAGAATTATCATAGATATTGTAAATAAAAATGTAGGGAACACATTTTCTTATTTACTTCTACAATGATTACAGATATTGAAATAAAATATCACTAACATTGATAGCCATTTGCTAAACAATACAGGCTCACAATGAAAACAGACTTAGCATGAACAGTAAACTTCTCTGCCCTTGAAACTCACATTCTCTGAAATGGCATGAAACCCACATTAAAAGAAAATGCATCTAACAGTGGAGGATCAAGTTTAGCTTTGAACTGTTTTTAAACCTTGGGCTCCTTGCACACATTTATAGGGCCATGCGCACATGTATGTGTTCTTTGATTCGCTCTCATTATGAATTATATTCTTTGTACAATACATCACCATTTGTTAGAATGGTGTTTTAAATTTGTACTTACGAACATTCTTCTACAAAGCAATGAAACAATAATGATAAAACTACCCATTTCAGAAAATTTCAACCATAAAATGCCACAAAAACGTCTGTCATTACAATCCACCAATATTAGTCAAAAAGCACAATCTTTGCAGAAGTAAAAGTTGTCTAGATAATTCTACATTAAAGAGATCCGTAACTATTGAAGAGGTTGCTACTGGCAAACAACTTTGCATTTCTGGTGTTTCATCTACAAATTCAGTGCCGGCTGCCTTTGAAAAATTAATTGCCTATGTTACATTTAAAAATGGTAAGCTGGTAATATTGCAATAGGGAATGACTGACAAACCAACAAGAAGTTCATAGTTACTAGGCATCTTATACAAAGGAGGACACACTCAGGAGTGTAGAACCTCTATACCCCCTTAAAATGCACCAAATAATCCACAATCAAAATAGCACTGTAATATCAGCACTCCATCCAAATAGTGTGGGAGTAGAATCCACAGCCTTCTGCACCAAAGGCAATTATGCTACTATTACTGCTTTCAAATTCTACAACACAAACAGTGATGGCCATTTGATAAACAAAACAGTTAGTGGCACACTGCAAGACTTACCATGAGCAACAGTAAATTTATCTTCCCTTGACACTCACAATTCCATGAAAATGAAATGAAACTCAGTCCCTTGAAAATGCACTGAAACTCATAATGCCCTGAAAATGTACTGAAACCCAAACTCATAATTCCATCGGCAGTCTGGTAGTCAGGCTCTTGTCTTCAGTGGAGCTCACAGTTCCTTCAGCAGTCCGGTAGTTGGTACGGAGAATTCAGGCTCTGTCTCCTGTAACCAAATTACAGGGTCAAGCCTGATCAGATTAAGTGACTAACCTGCCCTCCCCCTTAACTAGAGCATTACAAACCATACTGTCATACCTCTCAACCTGTTAGCATAAGAAATCTGGGCAAAGCCTAAAACAGGGACAGATTTTAAATATTGCTCTTACAGACATAGAAGATTACTAGAATAACAGCATTTGTCTTAGCATGCATTTTCTAAAGGAAATGAAGCCCAGCTCAGCTGTATGACATTTATTTCAATTTTCAGTGATTTGCCAGAAAACCACAAATATTGAGGAACAGGCCAAAAATATGAGGCAAAAATCAGGATAATTCTGTAAAAATCTGGACAGTTGAGAGGTGCGCATATCTCTCACTCTCTTAGTGCAAGAAATCTGGACAAAGCCTGAAATAATGGAGATACAATGGCCCAAAATATGGATCATGCCTCTCAACCTGTTCAAGCAAGAAATCTGGACAAAGCCAGTAGTTATGGGGGGACAAAGGCCTAAAAATAGGAAAAGTTTTTAAATATTGCCCTTACAGGCTTAGAAAGTTGATATAATTCCAGGTTTTACATTAGCATGAATTTTCTGAATCATGTAGAGTTTGAAACTCAAATGCCTGCCATTATTTTCACACTTCAGTCCTCAATGATTAGCCAGTAATTTGCAAGAAAAGCACCAATTGTAGGAGAAATGGAACAAAAATATGATGCAAAAATCTGGACATTCTGTGAAAATCTGGACAGTTGAGAGGTATGATAGGTATAGATTTTAAATATTGTTCTTTTTAACTAAGAAAGTTGCTAGAATAACAGGATTTGTGCTAGAATGTACTTTCTGAAGAATATACTAACTTCAGTCCTCTGTGATTTGCCAGAAACCCACAAATTTTATGAGAAACAGACCAAAACTCTGAGGCTAAATCTGGACAGTTAAGAGGTATGTTAAAAACACACACACACATATGCACTTTATCTCTCATTCACACAGAACGGCTAGTTCAAATTACACACAAGCACACACACACAGACAGACACGCACACACACACACACACACACACACACACACACACACACACACACACACACACACACACACACACACACACACACACACTTTCTCACTCTTACAGAAACAAATAGAACCTCCAGAATAAATAATATAATTGTGTATACACACACACACACACACACCTACTCTCTCACACAGTAACAAACACACATGCACTTTATCTCTAATTTAAACAGAATGGCTAGTTCAGCTTACATGCATACATATATATATATATATATATATATATATATACACACACACACACACACACACACACACACACACACACACACACACACACACACATACTTTCTCACTCATACAGAAATGAACGGAACCTCTAGAAATTAATAAATAACAAAGGCGTACACAGTAGGGTTGCCACCTTTTCAAATGCCCAAAGTGGGACATTTTTGGTACAAACGCCAGATTTTGCAGGCCGAAACATACACACAGCCAGTACACAAGACAGAACTTCACTTCTTTGCCTAAATAAAAGCTTATTCTTGTAGTATTTTAGTTGCTTACTCTGTTTCATATAACATTTAGGTGTTTCTGATACAGAATAACTATTTTATGCAACTATTACATAAAATATAGGCAATAATTCTGTCCTAAAGTCTCAGGACATTTGCCATTTTTACAATTTTTTTGCAGGACACAACTGACCAAAGAGGGACTGTCCCTCTAAAAGTGGGACAGGTGGTAACCCTAGTACACAGACACACGACGCACACATGACCTTCCTTAAAGGAGAAGATGCTGTTTTAGCTTTTTTTCCTAGATCCTAGCGCCTGCCTTGTGCTACCCCCTCCATGCAAACACTGTACTGAAATGCGTATGGTGAGTATGCCTCCCGATGTCCCTGCTCCCAGTGTGAAAACAGAAACTTAGCATAGAAAGCCAGTGGACCTGGATTTCTGAGTAAGTTTCAGTAACTAACTAGTAAGTTCACTGCCTGGATGCCAGGAAAACAAAATACCGAGGACCTGAAGGAAAATAAGCTACAAAAGGTGATGAAAAAACATTGACTGGGAGGAGTACTTTAGCTGTTCTGCAGAAAGATGTTCAAGCTCCAGACGACTTCCAGTAACCTCGAGGAAAGTATAAAGCACTTGCATACAGACCTGAGTAAAATAAATGAACATTGACGGAGTATTTCAACTCAAACAACAAAAGGCTAGAAAAAATGGAAGAAGCTTTAAACGGATAATCAGATGAGATGATAAAACTGCAAAACTTAGAGGTCAAATTGAAGAAAAGGCTGATTGAATATGAGACTTCACAAGAAGAAATGTTTCAAAAATAATGGAATTAGAGGACAAAGCACGTAGAAAAAAATTATATTTACTGCTGTACCTGAGAAGTTGGAAGGAACAGACTATTAATTTCATGAAAGCACAAATAAGTAACTGGTCTGGTATTCCACAACAGGAATTTTTAATTAAAAGGGCACATCATGTGTACAAATCTGGCTATGAGAAAACAACCTAGACCTTTAATAGTAAAAATGCAATCTTACCAGTAGAAGGAGATGATTCTTGCAAAACTGTGGCAGAAGGCAAAGTACTAAACATGGGAGATAGCAGAGTGTTTGAGGAGAATGACTACTCACTGTACACCAAGCAGAAGAGGATTCAGTTTATTGAATTATATAGGGGATGTCGAGAAGCAGGCATGAGATTTAAACTGCTGTACCCAGCTATCTTCAAAATATTTTTCCCTGGAGGAACAAAAACATTTTTTTTGATGAAGTACATGCTAAGGAAGAAATACAAAAATTGCCCGATAAAATGTGAGCTGTTATACATAAAGGATGGAAATAATAATCCCTCAAGAATATGATTCTTTCTGTAATGTCTTTAAACATTAATGGTCTCACGGATAAATGCAAAAAAGAAAGAGTAGTAAACTGCATAAAAAATGTAGAGTGCAAATAGCTATGCTACAGGAGACACACTGGGAAATAAATAAACATGTGAATTATATAAAGAAAGGTTTTCAGGATGGTGATTCATCTGAATACCTGGGGCAAAGGAAGAGAGGAGTGCTTACTTTAATTGCAAAAGGAGCTCCAATGGTAATAGAAAAGGGAAAAAAGGCAATAACGGTAGATCTGTAGCACTAATGGGCTACTGGGAAGGAAGATTACACTGGCATGTATTTATATCCCACCAAAAACTGCTATAATGGAGCTAAAGAAAATTCTGGGAGAAATAATCAGTTTTCAGCAAGGAATATTACTTATAGGTGGGAACTGGAATTTGATTGGCAACAGTGAAGATGTGTCTGGGGGGCCCAGAAAGGGAAATATAACAAAAGAGGGTAGATTCTTAAAGAAATTTATGAAAATATTTGTCATGGAAGATATGAATTCAATAGTAGGAATTCGGAGTGAATTTACATATTATTCCCCAAGACACAAAAACTGGGCTAGGCTAGACAGAATTTACATTTCACAGGAACATGTGCATTTAATTGAAGGTCTTGATACACACCCAACAACTATTTCTGATCATGTGCCAATAATAACTAAAACAAAACCACAGGGTAATGAAATAAATATGAGACACTGGTGCTTTCCCACCTGTCTGTTGAAAAGAGAGGAATTTAAAGAAAGTGGAAATTATTCAGGAGCTATTAGAGAATATAGAAACATCTTCCGAAAATATAACTAGAGAGTGGGATAAAATTAAAGTGGAATTTAAAAATAGGGTTGAAAAAAGAAAGGGAGATATGATTAAGAAGTAATAATTATTTAGAGGGACTGACAAATATTAAAGTATTGCAGAATGGGGGGATCTCACAAACAAGAAGAGGAGCAACTACAGAATGCTAAACAGAAAACCAGGGAATACCTCAGTAATATGCATGAGTTTAGAAAGATTGCTATTAAGCAACTGCTTTTTGATAATAACTCTAGAGCACAAAAACTTTTAGCAGAACGACTCAGGCAACAGAAAGTAGAAAGGGCTGTCACCAAGCTTAGGGAGCCAATAACAAGGAAGATAATATGGGATCCTGTAGAAGCATTAGAAATATTTCAGAAATTCTATGAAAGTCTGTATAAAGCAGAGAAATATGGAAATCAAGAAAGGGTACAAATGGAAATGTTTACGGAAGAATTCAATATCCCAAAGTTAGAGGGAGAGGAGGCTCAATTGCTAACAGTTTGGATAGTAGGAGAGGAGATAAAAATGGTGATATATAAAAAATCTACAGGAAAGTCACCAGAAATAGATGGTATTCCTGTGGAAGTTTGGAAGCTAGGAGAGAAAAAGTGATAACAATCTGGAAGGTTTTGTTTAACAGTATTTTAAGAGGAGGAGAAGTACCAACATCCAGGAAGAAAGCACTAGTAGCTGTAATACCTAAAGAGGGTAAAGATTCATCATATCCAGCTTCATACAGGCCCATTTCAATACTAAATCATGATTATAAAGTGTTTATGTCTATAATGGCTAAAAGAATGGCAAAAACAATGCCAAAATTGATAGCTATGGATCAGTGATTTTGTGGAGGGGAGGCAAACATTTGACAACATAAACAGAACAGTGATTATCCAGAGGGAAGCAGAATGTAAGAAAATACCACTGTTGCTGGTGGGTCTTGATGTAGAGAAAGCATTTGAGAGTAAACTGGGATTTTATGAGCAGAGCAATGGAAGCATTTGCATTCCGTGATAAAATGATAAGCTTGATTAGAAGGCTATATGAAGGATTGGAGGCAAAAATTAAAGTGGGTGGGGTCCTTTTTGATAATCTCTGCATGAACAGAGAAATCAGGCATGGGTGTCCTCCATCCCTTTTGTTATTTGCATTATATTTAGAACCATTGGTAAAGAAAATAAGGGACTCAGAAATTCAAGGATATAATTGGTATGGTAGTCAAGAAAAGCTGCATCTATTTGCAGATGACATTATTTTATACCTGACAAAACCAGAAAGGGACATTACAGTGCTGTGGAATATACTGAAACAGTTCAAACTTTTTTCAGGATACAAAATTAATGAAGCTAAAACACAATCAATAGCGGTAAATGATGTACCCTCATACGAATTGGTTCAGCAATATCCATATTTATGAGGACATGATAAAATGAACTATTTAGGAGTATGGTTTAAAAATGTTACCGGTGTGGCAGCTAAGGATATGTGGGAAAAGACTAAACAAAAGATAATACAAAAACTGAGAAAATGGAAGCTCTGTTATATAGATATCAATAGTAAGATACAGGCAGTTAAAATGTTTTTAGTCCCTCCAGTCTTATACACAGCCTAGACATATTTTTATCAACTGGAGGAGAAGTTGTGGATAGCAAATAATAAAGAGCTGAAGAATTTTATCTGGGAGGGGAAGACGGCAAGGGCTAAGTGGGATAAGATTATTCTTCCAATAGAACAAGGTGGATTGGAATTACCCGAGTTGAAGGGGTATTTCAGAGCAACACAGTTAAGGCTCCTATATATAGCACAAGCAGAAAACTATAATTCAAAGTGGAAAGAGATGATAAGAAACAGGGGAAAGCTCATGTAAGAGGGAGAGACTGGGATTTTGGATACAGACCTTTAAGGAGAACAACAATAATCATACAGAATATTATATTCATAAAGTAGCAGAAGGTCTTCTAAGAAGTAAGCCAACACAGGAATGGAAAAAGGAGATTCTGCCAATAGGGGGTGACTATAATTAAGGATACAGACAGTAGGCAAGAGGAGGCAGGAATATATTGGAGAAAACTGGCAAAAGAACCAATGTATTGGGAACAAATAACTAAAGAGGGAAAGGTAATAGAATGGGAAGATGCCAAGAACTTATCTGGACTTCAGACTAGCGACTTACTTCAGTGTCAAGGATTGATATCAGTGTATAGGCAAACAGAAAGAAATAGAGTTTTTTTTAATATAATGTTTGGAAATCAAAATCTAAACCAACTGTACTAGAGGTAATGACTATAGTAACAGAGACAAAACAACAGGAAATGGGATTTTTAAAAAGGGTAGGAGCAAATTACATATAACAAATGGCAATTATGGGAACAACACATGTAGAATAATGTTTTGAAGGAGGAATGCGGTTTAACAGAGGGCAGGATTTGAATGAACTCTGTAATGTTTGACGGACAATGACCGGACAGATTATAAGTAATGGATAATGTTTGCCAGTAAAAATATGTCAATATGGTTTGTTTTCATTTATATAACTATATAGCTGCCTATGTCATAAGAGATCATTTAATAAAGATGTTTCTAGTTAAAAAAAAAAAAAGTTTAACAGAGCCACATAAGGGATATTTCAACTCTTGCAATGATGCAATAGTTCTCTCAGGTATATCCCTCATCTGTCTGGATTTTCACAGAATGTCCAGATTTTTGCCTGACATTTTGGTTTGTTCCTCATGAAACTTGTGGTTTTCTGACAAATCATCAAGGATGGAAGTAATTAAATAATGACAAAAATTTGAATTTCAGACTTCATATCCTTCAAAAATACATATTATCACAAAACCTTTTATTCTATTATTTTTCTAAGTTTATAAGAGCAATATTTAAAATCTGCCCCATTTTTGGTCCTTTGTCCTCCCATTATTTTTGTCTTTGTTCAGATTTCTTGAGCTAAGATGTTGAGAGGTATGCTTTTCGGTGTCATTGCCATCTCATTCCTGGCACTCCTAACCTCCTGATGTTTTGTTGTTGTTACTAAAACTTGCATGCTATCACAAAACCTTTTATTCTATTATCTTTCTAAGTTTATGAGCAGTATTTAAAATCTGTCCTCATTTTTGGACCGCTGCCACCCCATTATGTGTGTCTTTGTTCAGATTTCTTGAGCTTAGGTGTTGAGAGGAATGCTTTTTGGTGTCATTGCCATATAATTCCTGGCACTCCTAACCTCCTGATGTTTCGTTGCTTCCTACTAAAACTTGGATTCATACCCCTTGTTTTCTGGTGCAGCCACTTGTACAGCATTTTATTATATGAATGGCCTACCAGCCAAATATTCCTTGATGACCCCACTTGATATGAAATAGAAAAACCAATAGCTAGAGCAACCCAGATGATCTCCACCAGCCCATTTTTCAATGCTTTCTGTAGGTACTCTCAGACAGTGTGGTGTGTACATTTCCTCATGCAATCCAATGGCATCTATAGCCCTACGCAGCACTGCCATACATTGTTACTGTATGAGAGTGAGGCACCTTGATGATGTCAGAAACATAAGCTATGGCCAGTCCCCCCCCCCGAAGCATTCAGTTATGGCCAGTCCCCCCCCCCCGAAGCATTCAGTTTGCCATGTCCCAATATCAACCTGCTAGACAGTTTGTTAGCCCTTTACAGCCTGTCTGTAATGTTATCACTTGGTTTTAGTGGATAAGGCTTTGAAGCCATCCATGTAGGATATACTGTTTAGGCCTTGTATCCTTTTTTGTAAAGTATCTCTGCAGGTGTTCCATTCGTTGCATGCTCCTGGGTATATACATGCTGAAAGAGGCATTATATTCAAGATTGGCCTAATGAGGGCTGAGAAAAGGGGAACAATGACATCCCTGGCTGTAGAAGCAATCCCTTCATTTATGAGCAAACAGACAAATAGAAGGGGTTATGGTTAGGTGGCTGCAAGTGCAGCTAATGAGGTTGGAAGTGGTACAAATAGTATACTGACATAATATTAAGTTGATATGAGCTGTAAAGGGCAAGCAAATTTTCCCCCGCTTGCTGGTCAGTTCTGGACTCCTAGCAGTGGGAACACACACCCTGTCCTGTGTAATCTTTATATCATCCACCTTCAAGTCCATAATTAGCCCCACTTTTTCACTGGAATGTTTTAATTCTGAAACCTTAAATGCACCACAGAATGTTACTATGAAACATACCTGAAAATGAAGAGCTTCATGATAATTCAATATCCTATGGCCTTATTCACCACCTTTAATCTGCTTGATGTAGGTACCCTCTAGCCCATCCTTTTAGCATTCTTTAAATTTAGAAAGTGGTGCAGTCATGCACCCCATAGCCCACTAAAACCAACTGATAGCTGCAAGTGAATGCTTGCTTCCCTTCAGTTCCACTCGGCCACAATGATAAAACATACACAGGCTTTAACTGTTCTTCAGGAATGGACCACCTGACTGTCCATTTCTGACAGTTCCTTGTTAATAAAAAATGGTATACCACTTTCTTGAATTCATCCTGGTACAAGGTGAATAGGAAGCTCAGCATCAGCTTCCATCTCTTTAGTACACAATGGCATACCAGTTTCTTGTACACCAAGCTCAATATCAGTTTCCATTCATGTTTCCCATAAATATTAAAAAGGACAGGGTACCTGGTCTGGTATAAGTGCAGACAGGGTACCTGGTCTGGTATAAGTACGGGCAGGATATCTGGTCTGGTATAAGTGCGAACAGGGTACCTGGTCTGGTATAAGTGCGGACAGGGTACCTGGTCTGGTATAAGTGCGGGCAGGATACCTGGTCTGGTATAAGTGCGAACAGGGTACCTGGTCTGGTATAAGTGCAGCCTCTGGACCCAACTTCCTAAACTATGACCAGAGTAAATGAAAAAGAGTCAGACAATGAGTTATCAATCCCCTTTACATGATGTGCCCTGATAGTCAATGTTTATTTCTAGGCAATGCAGAATGAAATGGTTCAGTAGCCTCACCATTGTCCCATTACCCCTGTTGATTATTCAGTGTGTGTACAACTCCTATTTGTCTGATATCAACTGTATTAGCTGGTCTTTCATCTACTCTTACCAAAACTTCAAAACATCTGCTACCACAGAACAAACTCCAATGTATTCTGTGATATTGATCTAGCCCCCTCCAAGGACTGTGTCTAGCAGCATTGCTTACTGAAACACTGCTCCTTGAAGACCCACTCCCAAAGCGTATACCCCCTGCTGTATCAGTATGAACCTCTACCCCTTCTTTTTGCTGTTGCACAGTGGTTTGCCATACTGCCTTCCAAGTGAAATCCTTAATGAATGTAAGCTGAGGCTTGAGTGCATCCACATATTCTAATTGCATGGATTCTGTAATATGGGTTGGGGCAGCCTGCACTCCTAGCTTCTAGCCATAAATATTAAAGATCTTGCTGCCAGTATAACTTTATAAGCAACATTCATCAGTCCTGTTAACTTCTGCAGCCATTTTAATGTTGTCTTTTTGCCACTATCCCCTTGTGCAGTAAGTGGCACAAACCCCTCATATTGCCGATTTCTATACTGAGGAAAGTTAATTAGACAGCTCAGGTTCTCTTCAGCTAATAGTACATTGAGTTCCTGGCATACGTTGTAGAAGCTCTGAATCCCAATATGACGCTCATGTGAGATGGCCTTCCATCCAATGAAGTCTTCTGTGTAGTGAACTCTGTTATCTACCCCTGTTACTTGCACTATTATTTATTTTATTTTATTTAACATTTGTTTACTGGGAAAGTCCAACTTGGAATGAAGCCAATTTTAATGTTAAAAAGGTACTAAAATTTTCAAACAGTACACAAGCCCCTGAACAACTCATTGGCACATATCTGTCTTTGGAATACTGTGATATGAACTTCAAGTCTAAAAATCACAATTATCCTCATGAATGGATAATAAAGAAAGTACAAACTGTATGTCATTTTACCCATTACTGCCCCAGCACATGAAATGTAGACAAGGTTTCTCCTTCTCATTTCTGCAGTTATTTTCTGACTCCCTGATAGATAAGATAAATGATGAATTAACCTAAACTCCTCTGGTTATATCTTGAGAACCATCACTATGGAACACACTCTTAAAATCATCTCTTGGTGGCATGATAACTATCCTACCCACAGCTCATTCTCTAGTTTATACCTTACTATGTGTAGACTGTCCCTTACTGATTTTAGATTTGGTGCCTCAGCCCCCATCTCATTTTAATTATTTTACTGGAATCCTGAATGCCTGAGTAAAGCAATCCTTCAGCATCGTTTCTGCTTCCTTATCTAGATACCTATATAGCCATTATATTAAAATCTCCTTTCTTACCTCAGTTGGAAGAGAACAAAGCACTACTCCTTTATCCATGAAAAGGTAACCCTTTGATTCTGTACACTTGGGTCCCCAGCTAAAAGCATGTGTTAGTTGAGTGGTTCAGCTTCTCACATGTCAAGAGCTTATACAAACTTATATGTGACAGCAGGGTGCATTGTTGTAAAGTTGTAAGAAAAACAGTGACCTGTTGCCTCTGCCTTCCAGACATCACCTCAAGTCCCTTTCTATCCATTCCATTATGTATGCTCCTCCGCTCATTTGAATCCCACATAGTCCAACCATATCAAACTAAGATCAAAGCCTCATGAATTCCAAGATGGCTGCACATTGATCAACAGGTTGATTAGAGTTCTCCCAGTGTAAAAACAAAAACTATGGGAAAAAATCCAGTAAAACCCAGCAATCTGGGTACAATTCAGTTACTGGTTAGTGACTACACTGACAGGATGTCAACAAAGAAGACATCTAGAGAAAGTAATAGAAAATCAACAAGAAAATAAGAAGAAAATCTTGTGAGGAAGAGCCTTGCAGCTGTTCAGCAAAAAAGCAGCTCAGGTTTCTGTTTTGGTATAGGAGATGGCTTTCAGTAACTTTGAGGAAAATAAATAAAATGCATTCAGAAGTGTTTAAAATAAGTGAGATATTGTAGGAATATATAAAGACAAATAACAGGATGGAAAGAATATGCAAAACTTTAAGGGTTGCTATTCAGATGAGCTGATAAAACTGTAGAAATCAGTAACCGAAATGAAGGAAATACTGGCTGAATATGAAGCTTCTCAAGAGCAGTTTAAAAAATAATAGAGTTGGAAGACTGAGCACCCAAAGAAAACCTGAGATTCTCTGCTATGCCAGAGAAACTGAAAGGAATAGATTGCATTCATTTTCTGAAAGTACAAATAAGCATCTCGACTGGTGTTGCTAATAGTTTATAGATAAGTACTAGGCTAGCTCTCCTTATGGGACATCTTAAGCATAGCCAGTTTCACTTTCAGAAGTGAGAATCAAACCCTGTATTTTGTGTCTGTGAGATAAACACCTTAACATTATGCCAAACTCCAACAGCAGGCTTTATTAATTAAAAGGACACCTGTGTGTATACTCTAAACGTACCTATGAGAAAGCAGCCAAAACCTTTATTAGTAAATCAATCAGAGGAGGTTAGAAAGGATTGAGAAGATAGATTGGATAAGCAATCCATAAAGAAACAATGGGGGGGTTATATGTTTAGCTCCTAAATATGCAACAACATTTAGAAGATATAGGATTTCTGCTTGGAAATGTTTACATAGATATTTTATACCCCAAGAAGACTCCAGATAATTTTCTTCAGGTAGACAACAAATGTTGGAGGTGTGATGGGGAAGAAAGAGATAATTGGGAACATATTTTCTGACAGTGTAATGAGTTGGCAGACTTTAAAGATTCCCTGCAGACAACTCTATCAGAGATACTGGGTGAGCAAATTGGTGTAACTAGGGAAATTATTTTTCTGAGCTATGATACAGAATTGGAATTTTGTAGACATGGTAAGGCCATGCTGAGTCTAATTATGGTAGATGCCAAAAAGCAATTACTAGAAAATGGAAATCAAAGTCTAAACCAACTGTACTAGAAGTAGTAAATATAATAGTAGAGATAAAACAACTGGAATTGGAATCTTTAGAAAAGGGCATGACTAAATTACAAAGGAAAAATGGGAATCCTGGGAATAATATATACAGGGGAGAAATGAGTTTTAAAAGAAAGTAGGATTTAAATGAGCTTTGTAATGTTTGACTGACAATGATTCCATAGATTATAAGTGATGTATAATATTTGCAACTAAAATTATGTTACTATGGTTTGTGATGTAAAATGCTTGCAACTAAGATTATGTCAATATGGTTTGTTTTTATTTATATAGGTGCATGCTTGCCTATGTCATAAGTGATAATTTAATAAAAATGTTTCTTGTTTAAAAAAACTGTATTAGTAAAGACATAGTCATAACTGCGGTGGTGGTGCTGCAGTAGCATTGTCGCCTCACAGTTAGACGTTGCACGTTCGATTCTCAGTTAGAGCGTCTTCTGTGTGTCGACATGTGTGAATGGGCGTTCCTTCATTGAAGGTTGTGTGTTAGGCCCGGCAAGTCAGCATGTAAAAATCTACTGCCAGTCATTAGCAGACCGGAGTTCCGCTGTGGCGACCCCTAACCGGGAAAAGCCGAAAGACAGTAAAGACATAGTCATAATAGCAGAAAGAAATGTTTTTGGCAAAACAGTGGCAGTAGGGAAAAATATTAAAAACTGGGGACACCAGAGTATTTGTGGAAGATGATTATTCACTGTACAATAAGCAGAACAGAAGCAGATTTATCCCTGCAATCAGGGGATTTCAAGAGGCCAGTAAGAAATTTAAGATAACCATCTGTTTTCAGAATATTTTTTCCTGAGGACCAAATACATTTTTTGAATGTAGAATGGGCTAGGCAGGAAATTAAAAAAAGTTTACTCAGCAAAAGTGAGCCAACAAGCTGAAGGGGACTCTGTTTCTCATTCTTCTGATAATAGCAAAGTTCTAGAAAAATGATTGAGCAACTGAGAAAAAGCTCAGGCGCTGACTAATAAAATCAGGAGTCCTTGGACTTGAACCAGAGACCGGTGATGAGTGGTCAAGACAGTGAGGAAGAAGACCAGAAATAATGTGAAAGTAGGAAGTAAATAGAAGAATTGTAAATGGTTACATCCAAACAATGCAGTTTGGACATGATAATTGTGCTTCTGCAATAATTGACTAAAAAGAATGAAAGTTTGTTCACTGTGCTAAACTGGAGGGAGAACTTTAAAGCATATTTCTCACTCTGTCATTAATATTTTGAATGGTTTCATTTTCAGTAAAATGTGTACAATAAATATCTTGAAGTAAATTGCATTTTACATTGTAGACATCTGTATAGAATCCAGAAGTGTTTTAAATGTGATATGGGAGGCTCATTAGTGATTGTTGTTTAACCTAGTGATATGCAGATTAAAATATAATTTATCCTATTTTTATACAGGTGGAAGATTAATGTTTTTAATTTATGCTGCAGACAAAGGATATTTTTTTAAGAAAACAGGGCAGGAAAATGGAAAGCATGGAAAATGGTAGCTTTCTGGTATTTAAAAAGAGCTGTTTCTTGCATAGGTAAAGCTCTTCTTCCCCTTCATCAACAAGCACCAGCAGTCAGATATGTTGAGTCCATAGTTACAGTCAGTTAATCAAGAAATCACTAAAGAAAGTGCTCTGAGGCATTTGTATAAGAAACATCATGATTAGTATTTATAAGGTAGCTGATAAGCAGTTCAGTGAAAATACAGGAACTTTTGGTATTACGTGAAGTAAATTCTTTTCCAGGTAGTTGCATTCTTGGCAACCTTAGTACATGTTTTAAATATAGCAGTACATAATTTGATTTAATCATTTAAGGCTCCCAAGTAAAATTTTTCTTAAAGTAAAATCAGTTATCTGAGAGCATGCAAACTATTTTTCACATCTAGGAGGGAACTAAGATAGGACAAGTACATATGGTGTCTCTGCAATGGGGAACACAGGTGATAGCATGTACTTCAAACATGATTAAATCTAACTTTAGAATAGGTAAAGCCTATGGATATAGGTACATTCCCTTTTTGGAAGCAGAAATTATTATATTTTAATCCACATATCACTAGCATAAGCAACAGTCACTGATGAGCCCCCAAATCACATTTAAAACACTTCTGTTGCTGCAACTTAAAAGGGCTTGGGGATTTCTATATTTACTTAGTTTCTTTTTTTCTTGAGTGTTTTGTTGAAGCAAAAAGTCTGGGAAATGTGACATGGTTCAAACAGGGATAAGAAGTACCAGATGTATATAAGATTACCCTGTCAAGCATTAATGCTTACATTCAAATTGCAAGCTGGAAACATATTCAAAAGAATTGTCTTGCAAAATATGTGAAATTAATAACTTCTTACCAGTAGGACTGCCTTATCAATTTTATCAATGAATGTCAATGGCATTGTAGGTATATACAAAAAGCAAAGTGTAGTAAATTATATTAACATTGTAGGGTGGAAACAATAATGTTACAAGATTCATATCTGGATAGAAATGAGCATGTAAATTTGGTAAGTAATGGATAGTAGACTATCAAGGGCAAAAGGAAAATGTGTAGTAATACTAAATGTGAAATGGGTTCCGACAGTGAAAGAAAAAAGAAGAAAAAAAGAAATACAATAATGGTAGAATTGTATTAATAAGGTGTTAGTAACTTTGAAGGAGGAGGACACTGGCATTTATTTATATCCCACCTAAAACTAGTATTATAGAGTTTAAATTAAAATTGGAGAAATATTTAGCTTTCAATAGGGGATTCTGTTTATTAGTGGGGAATGGAACCTGGTTTGCAATAGGATGTATCAGCGGGACTTAGAAGGGAAAATATAACAAAAGAGTGTACATTTCTGAAGAAATCTATAAGAATATTTGGATTGGAGGATGTGGATTTACTAGCAGACATTCAGGCAGAATTTGCATGTTATTCTTGAAGGTACAAAGACTGGGCTAGACTGGATACAATTTACATTTCATGGAAGCTTGGATATTTAATCGAAAGGTTTGAAACATATTTTTAACTATTTCAGATTATGTACCAGTAAAGACTTGGATAACAGTTCAGAGCAATGAAGTAAAATGAGACAGTGATACTTTTCTGTTTATTAGTTAAAAACAATGAATTTAAGGAATGGGTAGTGGAAATAACTGTTTTAAAACCTTTATTAAATAATGACTTAAAACATAGGCAAACATACAGTAACAGAAAAGAAAACAAATCATACTAACATTTTTCTATTTACATATATTATACATTACATATTTTTTCTTTGCAACTATCATCAATCCAACATTACAGACATTGATAAATTCCTGCCTTCCCTTAAACCTCACTCCTCCGCCGGAATATTATTCTGCATGTATTGTTCCCACAATTTCCATTTATTTCTTTGTAATTTGTCTCTTCCCATTTCTAAAGATCCCTCTTCCAGTTCTTTTATTTGTTTTATAACATTCAGTACTTCAAATACAGTTGGTTTATACTTTGATTTCCATTTTCTAGTAATCACTTTTTTTGGCAGCCAAGAGAATTAAACTTAATGAGGCCTTGCTATGTCTAGGTAATTTTTTATTATTTTATTTATTTGCAGTTGATTTACCAGGATAGTCCATTGGGCCCAAAGAACCCGTTTTCAATGGAGTCCTGGGGAGAAAAGCTCCAGTACAGAAAATTGGGTACATACAAAGATTGCTAAAAATTTATACAAAATGGTAGATAATAGTCATAGGGAGAAAAGCTCCAACACACACAGAATTAGGTTCATACAAGATTGCTAATATTTATAGAAAAGTGGTAGATAAAACATTTAAATTCACAGTTCATAAACATTCAGAACAATACAAACAAAGAGGATTAATGTGAAGTAAAGGAGTTTTGCAGCAGGAACGTAAAGTACCTTAAAGGGTGGAAACAGAGGGAACACAAGCTTTGTTAGATAAAAGTTGGTCCTGTAAGCATATTGGTGGAAGGATGTGATGTATTTATGAGGGTGGGAGCAAGAGCAATCCCATTGGGAAATTAGATGTGAGTGAAGCTGTTTTTTGAACATGTATTGGTTAGAGGTGGTACGAATGGATGGTGGGAGTGAGTTCCAAAGACGGGAAAGGTTACAGGATAGTAAGTGTTTACCTGGGGATAAGATGGTTTATGAATTTCCAGTAGGTTTTGATTGTTGGACCTTAAGACTCTGTTTGGTAGGTGCATTTTAAAGGCAGAAGATAGGGAGGGACAAAGAGAGGGGTTGAGAATGAGCTTATGAGCTAAGGTCAGCTGTATATAGATGAGATGATTAGATAGTTCGAGCCAATTTAGTTTTCGGAGAGAGAGACAGTGGTGGGTGGAGGATCTATGGCTATTTGCTAATTTGGCAATTTTGTTATAACAGGAGGAGAGTTGGTTTTTTAGTGATATCTGAATGTTAGACAATAATGGAGCCCCATAGAGAAGAGAGGGGATAAGAAAGGAGGAAGCGAGAGTGATTTTGGAGGAGCTAGTAAGATACCGATTCTGACGGTAAAGCATACCTAGTTTTTGATGAGTTTTTTTAATATTAAGTTGAAGATGAGAGTTGAAATTAAGCCGGTTGTCGATTAGAACACCTAGTAGCTTAGCTTCAATTACCAGTTCCAAGGGTGAGTTGTCTTGGCTGGTAATAGAGAATGAGTTAGTGTCGAAGGAAGTAGATTTGGAGGGGGTAAATACCATTAGTTTTGTTTTGGAGGCATTGAGTGCTAAGTGATTTGTTTTCATCCAATCTTCAGTAATAGAGAAAGCTTCTTGTGTGAGTTTTGGAGTGAAGAGGAAGAGGTGGCAGAGCAGATAATGGTAGAATCATCTGCGTATTGGATGATATTAGCAAATGGAATAGATTTGTGGAAATCATTGATGAATATATTAAAGAGGAGGGACCAAGAATAGATCCTTGGGGAACTCCAGTGGGGTACTAAGGAATGAGGAAGTGGCCTTCTTCCAAATTACAGCTTGGTGTCTGTTAGATAAATAGCTGGAAAACCAATCTATGGAGGAGGGAGAAAGGTTAAGTTGTGACAGTTTAGATAAGAGTAGGCTATGTGAGATAGTGTCGAAGGCCTTGGAGAGGTCAAGTAATAGGGTAGAGACAATGTGGCTGTGATCGCGAGCTCTGTTTACAGTCTCAAGAAAGGACAGGAGGGCTGTCATGGTACTATGATGAGGCCTGAATCCATGCTGTGTAGGGGTTAAGAGGTTATTTTCTAACAGATGTGGAAGGAGTTGAAGCTGGATGCACTTTTCTAGAATTTTGGATATAGGGGACAAGATAGCAATAGGGCGGAAGTTGTTGATGTTACAATTGTTACCTCCTTTATGGAGGGGGATGATGAAAGCTTGCTTCCACAATTGGGGCACTGTGCATTCATGGATAGAGCGGTTAATTAGAATGCTAATGGGATAGGCAATTGCTTCTGCGGCTATACTTAGGAAGTAGGAGGGGATATTATCCGGAGCATTGGTGCAGGGCTTCAGTTTCTGAAGAAGTTTTTTTATGGTGGAAGTGGGTATAGGTTTAAATGAGAATGGAGAAGAGTGGGGAGAGAGGATTTGAGGAAGATGAGGGTGAAGAGGGTTTTGAATAGTGGATGTGGTGGAAGATGGACAGTGAGATGAAGAGAATGAGGAGATAGAGGAATTAAGGGGAGGGTTATTTGTGGGAGAGGGTAGGGATGATTTAGGTGTAGAGGTGGGGCATGTGAAAGAGGATGTGAGTTTGCTGATAGAGTCAATGAAAAAGGAGTTGAACTGTGTAGCTAGATCTAAGTCTGGGCTATTTGCGTCTGGGTTTGGGGTGTGTGGCTTACTGGGGTTAAGGAGGGTAGAGATCCCCTTCCAGAATCTTTGAGGGTTGGTTTTGTTGTTGTTTTGGAGTGTGAAGAAATATTTCTGTCTATCAGAGATTATCAGCTTTTTTACTTTGTTACGGAGGGTTTTGTATGCGTTATGTTGTTCTGGGGTTTTATTTCTAAGATAGAGTCCCCAAGCTTTGTTTCTAAGGCGCATACTTGATAGGGTGGTCTTGGTTAGCCAGGGGGCTGAATTAGTTTTTATTCTTTTGTTCTTAGAGGGCTTGAGAATTGAGTATTTCTAAGAAGGTAGAGTTAAAGTGAGTAACTGCCTCTTCTAGGGGTAGTGTCTTTAGGATATTCCAGTTGATTGCTTTCAGAGAATGTATGAAGGTTGAAGGGTTAAAGTTTTTGTCATTGCGGGTAGTGATGAAGTTATGGGTACGATGAGAGGTACAGGGGAGTCGGCGGGTGAAAGTAGGCAAGTGATCACCAAGGGGTCAGGAAGAGTACCACTGTCAGAGAAATAGTGGGGATGTGAGACTAGAATCCAGTCAAGGATGGTGCCAAAGGAGGGTTTTGATGGGTGTGTTATAGTATTGATTAGTTGAGAGAAATTATATAGGTTGATATTAAGAGGGTTAGTTGAAGACTGGATGGAGGTCCAGTCGATATTAACATCTCCTAAGATTATGGTTTCATTACTGATATTGTTTGAGAGCCAGGAGAGGATGTTTTCAAGTGTGGAAATGTTGTCACCTGGGGGAATGTAGAGAGATGCTAGACAAATGTATTTGTGCTTATTAATCTGTAGGAGGCTGAGGAGTATTTCAGCATTGTTGAACTTAGGAGTAGGTTTGTTGTAGGCGGTAACTAGCAGGGAAGATGAATAAAGGAGAGCAACTCCACCACCTTTTTTCTGGGTCCTGTCTTTTCTAATGATAGAATAGCTGGGTGGAGTTATTTCTGAATCTTTTATAGAGGGTTTTAACCATGTTTCTGAGATAGCAAGTATGTCAGGTTTATTATAGGTGAGCCATGCATGGAGGGTAGGGACTTTATTGACAATACTTTGTGGGTTTAGAGAAGTAAATAATATAGGCTTGTGTGAGGAAGGAGAAGTGGAGGGGCCAGGATTTGGATGAATGTCACCAGATAGAAGGCAGTTAATAAGATGAGAGATTGGTTTAGGAAGGTAATTGAGTAAAGTGGAATAGTAATCTGGATCTGTCATGATAATCAAGGGGTGTTTGGTTACTATTGGGATAGGGTTGTTCTGTGAGAAGAAAATCTTGAATGAGAAGGTTAAAAGTTGTGTTATTGGGTAAAGCTGGGGAGAGATAGGAGTGTGTAAAGGTGAGTGAGGGGAGTTCAAGTGGTAGGTTGTATGAAAAAGTTGTGAATGGTCAGGTGAAGGAGGTTGGGTGAGGTAGTAGAGATATGATAATTTAAGAGATAGTAATAGTAAAATAATGGTAGATGGGGTGTTTAAATGCATGTTGAAGGTTTCTTGGTATTTTAGTGTAGCAGTTATCTTATATATTTCTTACGTTTTTGGACAGTAGGGAGAAGAAATGTGTTATAAAAGGTATATAGGAGTGGTGGTAGAGGGAGAGTTTGATAAGTGGGGGTAAGTATATGATTGATGTGTAGTGTGATAGATTGGTAATAGGTGTGGCTATACTTGGGTAGTAGGCTGATAGGGGTGTGTCTAGGGAGTTGTGAGTGATTGGTGTAGGGAGGAAGTGGGTGTGGTGTATGGAGGAAGTGGGTGTGGTGTTAAGAGGGATATAGCTAGAGGTACTGGGGGCGGGTGGGAATTGGGGGCAGGGTAGGGGAGCGGAGTGAGCCAGGGCTTAACGGAGCGGGGCAGACACCAGGAGAGGATCGAGAGCCAATCAGTCAGTGGTGCGTGAATAAGGATTATACAGGAATGTAAGCCCAGCAGGGTAAGAAGGTTTTCTATAATTAATTGAGCAAAGTAATTGTAGAGAAAAGCAAGAAATGAATGGAAAAGTAATGATAGTGAGGGGAGGACGCCCTCTAGTGGTCGTATGCAGAAGTGCACTGGCCCACTAGGCAGGACTTGGGACTGGATAGGATAAGTAGGGAAGAGCTGGAGAAGTCAGATAAGGTGGGAGAGAGTCAGGAGAGTAAGAAATAAGAAGGGTAGGCTGCTGTTTGACCTGGCAGGGAGATAGCTTACAAAACCTGATTTTGTTAACAGTTGTAGAGGCCCAAGTATTAACAAATACACATACTTTCTAATTTCCACTGGGGGACTCTGTTCCAATTTCCAAGGTGGGATTAGGGCAGCAGAGCAGGTAGTTCCTATACAAAAGTATGGATAGAGTAGGTGACCTTGCTGTGTTTGTATTCACCCAGGCGCGTTCCCACGGGAAAAGTACAGGCCAAAAGCTGGAGGTAGGAAGTAGGAAGAATAGAGTTAGTGATTAAAATAATATTAAAAAATACTTTATTTCCTGAAGGACGAAGTAAGCAGGTAAAAGAAGGAAGGAACAAAACACAAAAACAGTTGGTAAGGCAGACCATAAACAATATCCTGATGCTGTAGACTCTAATAAAACACAACTAAATGCAGCAGGCCTGCTATACAGGCGAGTAACAACTTGCTGTAACAATTAAGTAGTAATAGTTACATACAGTCTTGTAAAACTAAAGCAGTATCGCCAAGAGATATTCAAGCAATTCACACAAAAACTAAGCAGTTTTACATTTAAAGCTATATGCAACCATATAAGGACAACAATGTCGCTAGGAGATCATTAAAAACACTTCGGGGACATATAAAACTAATTAAAGCTCTAAACAGATTTAAGCTATGTGCAAGCAGTATTAAAATAATACTTCCTACGGAAAACAGTTAGTATGATAGACCTAGAGTGAAATTACATCAGCGACCAGCTAGGCGTTTGTAGGGGTAACACAAACACGTGGAGTTAGCGTTGTACACCAGCGCTGGTTAAATGCTGAACCCATTCATGCTGAGCATGTATTATGCAGGTAAAGCAGACTAAAACCATGGATTACACTGCTAGGAAGTAGCGGCCATGGTGGGGTTCAGAAAAAACAAGATTAAGCTTTGAAGGTTGAGCGCCGAGAACTTACAGGGCAATTGTCGCTCTACAAGTAATAGCAACTACAGAGAGACAGAAGCGACCTGAACAAACACCTAAGGTTTGCAATGTTTTTTTAGTGCACAAACAGTGTGGTCAAAGCAGGGTAATCAGTGTATCATTACCCCCAATCAGTGGCGACTACCGAGACACATAGCAGGATAGGCGGGCTGTACTGAGATAAACTATAACAAAATAGCCTTTTACACCATCCCAAATAGGCATCAACCACTTTACATGAGTTAGCCTACAAAGCTGTAAGGCTGCGTTCGAAACAAACTACTAAGCAGTTCGGAACATATAAATAAGGCAGTAATACCGTTCGGTACCTTCAAAACAACAATATACTGAAGAAATCACCTTATACAGGTCAGAACCAGTAATTTAAGCAGTAGTACCGTTCGGTACCTTCTAGACAGCAATATACAGAGGAATACACCTTATACAGGTCGGAAACCAGTAATTTAAGCAGTCGTACCGTTCGGTACACAGTAGCAGCAGTAGTCTGAATCAAATACTTTCTGCATTACACATAGTTAGAAAACAATGAGTAAAAAAGCGGCAGTAAACAGATAGGAATACAGATACACTCTACATATATCAAAGCTAAACAGTTAAGTTAAACATCGAGGGAAAAGCCCTTATTGGCGCCATAAATTGTGCATAAAGTAACTTACAGAAGGAGCGCACTCCCAGTCAGGCACCTGCAGCAGCCGTAGCTAGAGATATTTAAAAATGGCGCCTAGAGGGGAGGGGGAATATTTAACACTTCCAGGCGGAAGTAGAGGGAGGGAGGGAGGGGATACAGGGAATACAAGCTAGTCGGGACAGACCGGAAGGACTATATTATACAATGTGGTGGGGAGAATACGTACCAAGGGAGGGGTAGGGAAGGAGAAAAGCAGTTTCAAAGGTTAGAATATACAGGATAAAGATAGCGTGCAAAGTGGAGGGAAGGAGAGATGTAGTTGCAGAGGAATTAGAGGGTATAGGATATAGAATAGTATGTGAAGTATATCACTCAGGAGGGGAAGGCAGTTAGAGAGGGAGATGGGTGAAAATAAATGCAGTGTGGAGAGAGGAGATAAGATAGAACAGCAACAAGGGGAGGGTACAGACACCAGGAGAGGATCGAGAGCCAATCAGTCAGTGGTGCATGAATAAGGATTATACAGGAAGGTAAGCCCAGCAGGGTAAGAAGGTTTTCTATAATTAATTGAGCAAAGTAATTGTAGAGAAAAGCAAGAAATGAATGGAAAAGTGATGATAGTGTGGGGAGGCCGCCCTCTAGTGGTCGTATGCAGAAGTGCACTGGCCCACTAGGCAGGACTTGGGACTGGATAGGATAAGTAGGGAAGAGCTGGAGAAGTCAGATAAGGTGGGAGAGAGTCAGGAGAGTAAGAAATAAGAAGGGTAGGCTGCTGTTTGACCTGGCAGGGAGATAGCTTACAAAACCTGATTTTGTTAACAGTTGTAGAGGCCCAAGTATTAACAAATACACATACTTTCTAATTTCCACTGGGGGACTCTGTTCCAGTTTCCAAGGTGGGATTAGGGCAGCAGAGCAGGTAGTTCCTATACAAAAGTATGGATAGAGTAGGTGACCTTGCTGTGTTTGTATTCACCCAGGCGCGTTCCCACGGGAAAAGTACAGGCCAAAAGTTTCTAATTTCCACTGGGGGACTCTGTTCCAGTTTCCAAGGTGGGATTAGGGCAGCAGAGCAGGTAGTTCCTATACAAAAGTATGGATAGAGTAGGTGACCTTGCTGTGTTTGTATTCACCCAGGCGTTCCCACGGGAAAAGTACAGGCCAAAAGTTTCTAATTTCCACTGGGGACCCTGTTCCAGTTTCCAAGGTGGGATTAGGGCAGCAGAGCAGGTAGTTCCTATACAAAAGTATGGATAGAGTAGGTGACCTTGCTGTGTTTGTATTCACCCAGGCGCGTTCCACGGGAAAAGTACAGGCCAAAAGTTTCTAATTTCCACTGGGGACTCTGTTCCAGTTTCCAAGGTGGGATTAGGGCAGCAGAGCAGGTAGTTCCTATACAAAAGTATGGATAGAGTAGGTGACCTTGCTGTGTTTGTATTCACCCAGGCGTTCCCACGGGAAAAGTACAGGCCAAAAGTTTCTAATTTCCACTGGGGACTCTGTTCCAGTTTCCAAGGTGGGATTAGGGCAGCAGAGCAGGTAGTTCCTATACAAAAGTATGGATAGAGTAGGTGACCTTGCTGTGTTTGTATTCACCCAGGCGTTCCCACGGGAAAAGTACAGGCCAAAAGTTTCTAATTTCCACTGGGGGACTCTGTTCCAGTTTCCAAGGTGGGATTAGGGCAGCAGAGCAGGTAGTTCCTATACAAAAGTATGGATAGAGTAGGTGACCTTGCTGTGTTTGTATTCACCCAGGCGCGTTCCCACAGGAAAAGTACAGGCCAAAAGTTTCTAATTTCCACTGGGGGACTCTGTTCCAGTTTCCAAGGTGGGATTAGGGCAGCAGAGCAGGTAGTTCCTATACAAAAGTATGGATAGAGTAGGTGACCTTGCTGTGTTTGTATTCACCCAGGCGCGTTCCCACGGGAAAAGTACAGGCCAAAAGAGAAGGAGCGCACTCCCAGTCAGGCACCTGCAGCAGCCGTAGCTAGAGAAATTCAGATATTGTGCCACAAGTAAAAAAATAATTTTCTTAGTTACAGCCATTTCTTCACCCAATATTTCTTTTTTTAAACAAGAAACATCTTTATTAAATTATCACTTATGACATAGGCAATCATACATTTATATAAATGAAAACATACCATGTTGACATAATCTTAGTTGGAAGTATTTTTCATCACAAACCATACTGACATAATTTTAGTTGCAAACATTAAATATCACTTATAATCTACTCAATCATTGTCAGTCAAACATTACATAGCTCATTCAAATCGTACCTTCTTTTAAACCTAATTTCTCCCCATGTATGTATTGTTCTGACAATTCCCATTTTTTCCTATGTAATTTGCTCCTACCCTTTCATTCACACAATATTTCTTACGGACTATTCTGTAAGGAATTTTTAAAATCTACCAATTCACTACACTCCCAAAGCATATTTTCCCATTTACCTCTTTCTTCTCAATCACGCTTCCAACATTTGCTATCAACCTGAGGAAAAATTCTTTGAAATCTGCATGGGGGTATAAAAATACCTATGCCAATACGTCCAAGCAAAGATACTAGACCTTCTGGACTTTGTTGCATACTTTGGAGCCATACATATGTCCTCCTATTATTCTATTGTAAATTGATTTTCCAGCCTCTCTTCCCAGACTTTTCTAACCTCCTCTGATTTATTTTTACAGTTAACATGCAATATTTTATATTCCCTATTAATTATCTCTTTTTTAACAGCAGTTTCTGTTCTAGGTTCAACTAAAAACTCTACCAGTGTACATCTTTTGCTTAAGATTCCCCTATCCTTTAGGAAGATGTCCTACATTGAATATCCATAACATTTCCATGAGAAAAAATATCACTAGGTGATATGAATGTCAATTGGTTGGACATAAACTCTAACTCCCCTACATCTAGCATGAACGTATATGGTTTTACACAACAAATAGCCCCACACATTATAACAAGACATCAAATTCCCTATTTAACTCGATCCTAGTATCAGATCCTAGCAAATACTCCACCACAGGTACAATGGCAGAGTCTCTTATTGATCATCTCCCAGTCTATATGACTGGACATCTCACACATTCAGTTAAACAGCATATTTATAAAATAATACACAACCTCTCCAAGTTTAACCCAGAAATGTTCATTACCACAATATCATGTATTAACTGGAACTTCCTAAAAATCTTCCTATTAGATTATACTGTAAATGAATTCAATAGAACTTTTCTAAATATCTTAAATAGCATTTCTTCTCCTAGACACCCACACAACAGGCCACCCTATTACAAAACGAAGATGATTCCACTCTCATTTATACATCTGACAACATGGTACACCTCCAAAAAAATTACTTGGGAAGCTTTAACTGCCACTGAAACATGGCTTCATACTCACAACTCATACTCATCCCAAAAAAGACCTAACTACTACTCCCCCCCCCAGATCTCTCTCTCATGAAAAAACAAAATTTAAAATCCTCTCTTTTGATAATACAAGCATTGAAGTTACTTCCCATAGCAAACAATTAGGGGTGATAGTGGATGATAATCTTTCATTCCATCTGCATATACAAAATTGCATAAGAAAAACTCAACAAAAACTAGGGATGCTTTACAAAAACAAAAACTTTCTCACAGATGCAACTAAAACTAAACTTACCACTACGTATCTCCTTCCTGCACTTCTTTATAGTGCTCCCATCCTCAGTAACCTCCAGACTTCACAAAAATTAAAACTTGAATGATGCTATAACAAAGTTGCTAAATTTGCAGCAAATACCTCTTTCAGAAACCACCACTGTATAGCACTAGAAGGCCTAAATTAATTAGAACTGCTTCATCAACTAACATATACACAGCTTCTTAACTCTTCTGAAATTATCCAGCATCCATCTGCCTGTCCAGCACTAAAAACATTCTACACAACTATGTTCCCAGTTGGTCATTGTGATCCAGTGATCAAAAACTTCTGTCTGTCTACAAACCTATCATATTCTGATGGGTATTGTCTATACTTGTACAAGTTTGCTAAGGCCTAGAACTCCTTACCTGTATCTATCAGGTCAATACACTTTCTTCCATTTTTCAAAACCACTCTAAAAGACTTTCTGTCCAAAATCTGTCTCTGTTCTTGCTCAAAATCAGGATAAATTTTATCTCTAAATGTGAACAAGAACCTTTACATTCTTAATAACTCCTTACTCGCCCTTCTTCACTTCCTTTCTTCTATCGAATTCTCTTCCCTGACTTTCTGTCTGAATATATTATAAACTTGTTTTTCCTTCACTTCATATTGCAATTCCTGTTTGTATTAGACTAACTTACCTTTAATTTCTCTACAAACTGTCTAAAATTTCTCTAAATTTTAAATGATTCGCATATAACTTGTATCGATTCTTAACCAATGTTTTTATATTATGTCTAATTTGTTATAATTATTTAAACTGTAGATGTGTTTTTTATTTTTGAAGACTGTAAAATTATTGTTTTTAAAATGTTTTGTAATAATTTGGAGCTTTTTTCCCTGGGCCTCCACTGAAAATGAGCTTCTACCCAGTCAGACTTTCCGGGTAATCAAATGTCTATAAATAAATAAATATACTCTGATATTAATCCATGGTATGGGGGTCAGTCTCTAACCTGCAGTCCAAATGACATCTTGGCCTCATCTCACTCTATTACTTTTGCCACCCTTGTTATTTGCTCCAGATAACTTAGCTCCTTTGCCAGTTTTCTGCAACAAATTCCAGCTTTCTCTTCCTCATTCTGTACCCCATTTGCAGTTATCCCTATTAGCAAAATCTCCTTTCTCCATTCTCATGTTTGGTTAGTTTTTTGGAATGCTTTCTACTACTTTATGAATATAATATTCTGTACGGCTATTACTCTCCTTAAGGATCTGCATTCAGAATCCCACTCTCTCTCTGTTTCTTGAACTTCTCTGCTTCTTCATTGTCATTCATTTCCATTTTGAATAATAACCTTCTGTTTGTGTTACATATGTAGGTCTTAACTGTGTAGCTCTTAAATATCCCTTCAAATCAAGTAATCCTAAACTATCTTGTTCTGTTTTAAGGATCAACTTATCCCTCTTACCTGTTGCCCTAGTCCCCTCCCAGATAAATGTCTTCAACTCTTTATTAATAATAGTATTAATTATTAATAATATTAATTATTTGCTACTTCATAAGGGAGCCAATACAATATATAATGGTATGTCTATAATACTGTCTACAGAGTGATAATATCTAATCAGCTTACTATAGTCTTGCCAAAAGGGATGGGGGTAGCAAGTCTATGTCTGGATAGCACTTAGGATCATGCCCCTCATAAGGTATTTTGAACACGATTAGGTTGGACAGGGAACTAGTCACGGTGAAGAGGCAAATTTGATGAAAGTTGTCTCAGGCTAGTCTCAAGTAACACTCCAAATGCAACAGCCATTATGACACTGAGAGTATTTGCTACAGAGAAAATAGAAGAGTGGTTGTAAGCTCAGATCCAGGGAGTCATAGATGTAAAAGAGAGAGTAGTGTGTGACCAGATGTGGGCTCACAGCACAACTGATGCAGAAGTGAGCCATAAACAGACCAGTTGTTGGCAGAGTGACACTAAATCGATACCCAAGGCAAGGGAAGAGAATAAATGGGATAATAAGTGACAGAGAAGGTTTAAGGGCTAGAAAGTAAGGATGAGTTGGATAATTTAGGATGTGACTTTTATATGGAATTTTTTTTGAATAAGGATTCAAAAGGTTAATATGAGAAGTGATCACATAAAGTCAATGGTAAGGTGGGAGGCAAGCACAGAACAGCCTGTTCAAAAAAGGATGTAGAAAGGAAAAGCAGACTAGGTGAAGAGTAGACAGATGCCAGGGCTTTGTGACTTAGGGTGAAGGAGAATTTCATGTTAGGTGAAAGGACAGGAGTCAGTAACAGTGGGCAGGCAGTGGGCAACATTAGATAACAACCTATCTGCAGTCCTGCAGCATATAGCTATTTTGTTGGGTTGGCTGGGAAGAGCAAAATGGAAGGGTCAGAGCTAGCAGGAACAGGAGTAGGATCAGTAGAAGACTTGGGAGAGGGGACATTCAACCAGATGTCCTATAAGAGAGTACCAGAGGATCTGGGTTAACAGGGTCTAGTGCAGAGGCAAGGAAAGGTTCAGAGGTTGTCAGTCATCCAGCAAACAGATTTGAAGGGATCCTGCCAATGGATCAACTTGCAGAGTTTCATTTGACAAAAAAGATGAATCAACAAATAGCAGAGGGAAGAGTCTGTAGATATGATTTGGTAATCACCAGAGAGGTGTCAGACAGCAAGACAACCAGGAGAAGCAGGAGAATTGAGTGAAACAGAAAAAGAAATTAGTGGCTTACAGGATACAGAAAAGTTATGTGACAGATTTTTTGTTTTATTTAAACAGAAATTTTAGAGGAAAGGATGTCAAAGAATGCACACAAAATTTGGGTTTACTACAAAAGAATATACACCTTAAAATTTTTAGAGGTATAATAGGTGGATTTGTTATGATGAGAACTACAGGATGAAAAGAATATTTTTAAAACACCCTTATTAACTTTACACATTGAACAATGACATGGTTACACATACAGTTATAGAAAAGAAAACAAATCATTTACATTTTTTTATTAAATTTATGCATTACACGTGTATGTTTTCTTTTTTAACAACTATCATTCACTCCAATATTACACAAATTGCTGAATTACTGTCTTCCCTTAAATATCACCCCACTTCCTGAACATTATTCTGCATGTAATATTCAAAATAATCCATTTATTTCTATGTAATTTGCTCCCTCCCTTTTCTAAAGATCCCACTTCCATTTCTTTAATATCCTTTATAATATTCAATACTTCAGTTACAGATGGTTTAGATTTTGATTTTCATTTTCTAGTACTTGTTATTTTTTTTCAGCCAGTAGCATCAAAATTAAAAGCCTTACCATGTTTAGGCAATTCAAACCCTGTATACCAGCTCAAAAGAGTAATTTTCTTAAATATAGCCATTTAGTCCTCCAACATTTCTGACAAAGTATTCTGTAGGGAACTTTTAAAATCTGCCAACTCATTACATTCCCAAAAACATGTCCCTAATTATTTATCTTTCCCATTACAACTCCAGCATTTGCCATCTAGCTGAGGAATAATTGTCGGGTCTGCATGGGGTATAAAAAGCAAAAGTCTCAATACTTCTGGACTTTGTTATATACATAGGAGCTGTTAATATGTCCTCCCATTGTTGCTTTATATACTACCTTTCCATCTCTGTTTTTTTCCCAATCTTTTCTAATCTCCTCTGATTTGTTGTTGCAGTTATAGTGCGATATTTTGTATGCCCTACTAATCATCAGCTTAACAGCATCTTCTGTACCAGATCCAACTAAAAACTCTACTACAGCAGGTGTTTCGCTTAGGATTCCACTATCCCTTTCTCTTTGTCTCTACTCTGATATCAGTCCTTGATAGAGAAGACGGTCTCTAACTTGCTGTCGAAACTTCTTCCTGTCCTCATCCCACTCTGTTACCTTTCCTGCTCTAGTTATTTTGCTCCAAATTCCTTGGTTTCTTTGCCAGTTTTCTTCAGTAAAGGTGAGAAGAAAGTGATAATGATGTGGAAGACTTTGTTTAATATTATTTTAAAAGGAGGGGAAGCGCCAACATCTTGGAAGAAAGCTGTGGTGGCTGTATTACCTAAAGATGATAAAGACCCATCAGACCTAACTTCACATAGACCTTTTTCAATTTTAAACCATGATTTTATAAAGTATTTATATCTATACTAGCTGAAAGAAGTGCAAAGGTGTTGCCAAAATTGATATACATGGATCAATGTGGTTTTGTGGAGGGGAAGCAAACATTTGGCAATATTAACAGAGCAATGATGATCCAGAGGGAAACAGAATGTAAGAAAATACCACTGTTGTTAGGGCTTTATGCAGAAAAAGCATTCGACAGAGTAAGCTGAGATTTTTTAAACAAGAAACATCTTTATTAAATTATGACATAGGCCATCATATATTTATATAAATGAAAACAAGTAATCCAAGAAAACACTGGTTCCAAATCACCAAAAACACAAACAAGTCACACACAGCTCCTATAAAGGCTGTCCTTCCTTAGCAATTGACTGCACAATAGTATCAGCAGAAACACCAGTTCACATGGATAAAAACTGAAGTTTAATTCCTCCAGCAAGTAGTGATGAAGTCTTCTGTAAGAAGATGAAAGCACTTAATCTGTTGGTTTAATATCAGAACTGTTTGTTTTGTTTTTATTGTTTGCCTCACTCTGGTGCCTACTTGCTGGAGGAATTAAACTTCAATTTTTATCCATGTGAACTGGTGTTCCTGCTGATACTATCATGCAGTCAATTGCTGAGGAGGGACAGCCTTTATAGGAGCTCTGTGTGACTGGATTGCATAAATGAAAACAAACCATCTTGATATAATTCCATTTGCAAGCATTTTACATCACAAACCATACTGACACAATTCTAGTTGCAAACATTATATACCACTTATAATCTACCCAATCATTGTCAGTCAAATATTATATAACTCATTCAAATCCTGCCTTCTTTTAAACATCATTCCTCCCCTGTATGTATTGTTGTCACAATTTCTATTTTTATGATGTAATTTGCTCCTACCCTTTTCTAAAGATCCCATTTCCAGTTGTTTTATCTCTGTTACTATATTCACTACTTCTAGTACGGTTAGTTTAGACTTTGATTTCCATTTTCTAGTAATTGCTTTTTTGGCAGCTACCATAATTAGACTCAGCAAGGCTTCATTATGTCTAGGCAATTCCGATTCTGTATCATAGCTCAGAAAAATAATTTCCCCTAGTTACACCAATTTGCTCACCCAGTATCTCTGATAGAGTTGTCTGCAAAGAATCTTAAAAGTCTGCCAACTCATTAAACTCCCAGAAAATATAATCTCTATTACCTCTTTCTTCCCCATCTCACCTCCAACATTTGCTGTCTACCTGAGGAAAGATTCTCTAGAGTTTACTTGAGGTATAACAATATCTATGTAAGCATTTCCAAGCAAAAATCCTAAATCTTCTAGATTTTGTTGCATATTTGGGAGACAAACATATATCCCCCACTGTTTCTCTCTGAATTGCTTAGCCAGTCTCTCTTCCCAATCCTTTCTAACCTTCTCTGATTGATTCTTATAGTTATCATGCAATATTTCATATGCTCTACTAATTATACCTTTTTTAACAGCAGCTTCTATTCTAGATTCTACTAAAAACTCTACCAATGCTGACTTTCATTTAGGACCTTGCTATTTCTTTCTCTTTGCCTATATTCTGATACCAGTCATTGATAGGGAAGGCAATCTTTGACATGCAGTCCAAATAAATCCTTGGCATCTTGGAGCTTTTCTCCCTGGGCCTCCACTGAAAAGGGACTTTTGTCCAGTCGGACATTCCCGGTAAACAAATGTAAAATAAAATGAAATAAATAATAAACTAATAAATCTTCCCATTCTATTACCTTTCCCTCTCTAGTTATTTGCTCCCAGTACCTTGGTTCCTTTGCCAGTTTTCTCCAATAAATTCCAGTCCCCTCTTGCTTATTGTTTGAATATCTAATTGCAGTGATCCCTACCAACATAATCTCCTTTCTTCATTCCCATGTTGGCTTAGCTCTCAGAATACTTTCTGCTACTTTATAAATATAGTATTCTGTATGATTAGTGTTATTCTCCTTAAAGGTTTACATCCCAAATCCCAATCTCTCCTTGTTTTTTTGAGCTTCACCCATTTCTTCATCAGTTTTCACTTTGAATTATAGGTTTCTGCTTGTGCTATGTATATGAGCCTTAACTTTGTAGCTCTGAAATACCCCTTCAAATCGGGTAATCCCAATCTGTCTTGTTTTATTGGAATAATCAACTTATCCCACTTGACTCTTGCCGTCTTCTCTTCCCAGATAAAATCCTTCAGCTATTTATTAGTTGTTATCCATAACTTCTCTTGTGGTTAATAAAAATATGCCTGATCTGTGTATAAGACTAAAGGGACTAAAAACATTTTAACTGCTTTTATCTTACTATACATATCCATATAACATTTCCAATTTCTCAGTTTTTGTACCATCTTTTGTTTAGTCTCTTCCCACATATCCTTATTTACCACACTGGAATTATTTTTTAATCCATACTCCTAAATACTTCATGTTATCATGTCCCCATAAATATGGATATTGCTAAACTAATTTGTTTGTGGGTACATAGTTTACCACTATTGCCTTTGTTTTAACTTCATTAACTTTGTATCCCGAAAAGATTTTAAACTGTCTCAGTATGTTCCACAGCAGTGTAATGTCCCCTTCTGGTTTTGTCAGGTATAAAATAATGTTATCTGCAAATAGATCCGTCTTTGATTGACTACCATGCCAATTATATCCTTGAATTTCTGAGTCCCTTATTTTCTTTGCCAATGGTTCTAAATATAATGCAAATAACAAAGATGATAGGGGTTCATCTGCTCAAGCAGAAATTATCAGAGAGGACCCCACCCACTTTAATTTTCGCCTCCAATCCTTCAACCTCCTAATCAACCTTATAATTTTATCAGGGAATACAAATGCTTCCATTGCTCTGCTCATAAAGTCCCACCTTACTCTGTCAAATGCTTTCTCTCCATCTAGACCCACCAACAACAGTGGTATTTTCTTACTTTCTGCTTCCCTCTGGATCATAAATTTTATATTAATGTTGTCAAATGTTTGCCTTCCCTCCATGAAACCACACTGATCCATATCTATCAATTTTGGCATCAATTTTGCCATTCTTTTAGCCATTATAGATATAGACACTTTATAATCATGGTTTAGTATCGGAATGGGCCTGGATGAAGCTGGATCTGATAGATCTTCACCCTCTTTAGGTATTACAGCTACCACTGCTTTCTTCCAGGATGCTGGTACTTCTCCTAGTATCAAACCTGCAATTTTGTCATTAAACTTAAAATTATAAGAATTCAAAGCCAAAAATTCTACTTTTAGGCCATCTATCCAAGACTGTTACTAAGGGGGCTAGTCAACTAATATTGCTAATTTGAATCTACTCATCTCTCTCTCTCTCTCTCTGTTCCTTTCTTTCTTCTTCCACCCCTTTTCATTCTTTCTTATATTTTACTCTACCTATTTCAGTGTCTTATGAATGTTCTTGACATTTAAATGTTCCCTTTGTAGGCCATCCAAAGTGACCTAATGCCCTTTGCTATATCAAATCCCATTTACCATGACTTTTTTCCCCTCCTGAATAATTGTGACTATTCTTCATAAGTATGCAACCACAACTGTGCTCTAACCTGATTTTCTGACTACAGATAGCCTTCCAGCTGCTTCTTTGGTTACTATTACCACCTGACACCACATCTACCAGTTGCTCTTTTCCTTGGAGTCTTCCTGGCTAATCAGGAAGTCAGCCATATGGTACTCACTTGTCGTGCCTGAGAAGCAAGGTATTCCTTCTGACAGTTGCAGACCATGGCACCAAAAACCTCCACTGGTGTGCAGTTGGTCAAAGTTCCTATCAGTGGGACCGGCATATGCAGTGATGTCACAGCAACTTTGCCATTCCCTCTTTTGTAGAACACCTATGAGGCTCCTGACAGGGAAGTAAATAGTGTGGGAAGAAATAGCCAGGGAATTATGGATAGGCTTGTATAGGCCCTGGGGCCGATAGCCTAGTACCAACCTATGAACCTATGGTCTCCACCAGAGGTTGCACAGGCAACAATTTGTAACCTCTCCCTGAGTTAGGAGAACTGACTGACAGCCACTTCTTCTATTACGTGGCCAACCCTATCAGCACACCATCCATGTTCTGGAACTTGGAATGCCAGCAGCACTGCCCCATAGGGCTGCTCATAATTCTTTTAGTTATTTATCATCAAATTACTCATCACAATCACTGATAAATAACAGCTTATTCAGAGTCCAGCCCCAGGACCTTCCACTTCTAAGTCTAGTAATTTAGCCAATATACCTACTGTACAGTCAAACAAAATAATGCTGAGACTCTGCTAAATGCAAAATCTCCGACAACCTAATATAACATATTGCCCTTTTTTGCTTGTCACTTTTTTAAATGTACTCCTTGAAAAACTAGATGGCCATCTAATTAGCCCATTACTGAATTTGTGCTTGGCTGTCTTCCATTGAAAGTTTCCTCGAATGGGCATTTGTTAAAATATCCTTGTTTTATTTCTATAAAAAAGTATTCACCAGGCAACAGCCATCCCCAGGTACTTTCTAGCTCTGCTCTTTTTCCAACTCATGCCTGTGTTTCTTTAAAAAAAAAAAAAAAAATTATATATATATGGTTCTACTTCATTTGAGAGAAAGTACATTTCACTGAAACTCATTTGATAGAAGTCTAATTTCACTGAAAATCAATTCCCTGAGCACGATTCACTGAAAGCTCACTTCATTGAAAACTCATTTGACTGAAACTCATTTTGTCGAAAGGTATATGCCCTCTTCCCCACTGTAGTGTGACCCTGGAGTTAGTATATATAGTAAGGGGGGGTGGGGAGCATAGCCCCCAACCTATTTGAAACACTGTAAATCATAAACATGCATACTTACAAGTCAAATGAATAAGTCTTTCCAGAAGATAATATATATATCCAAACTATATGGGGGGCTATTCCCACCACACCTCCCAATGTTGGGGGCTGTGCCCCCCACGCCCCCCTTACTATATATACTAACTCCAGGGTTATGCACACCCCACACCCCTGCTACTTAAATATTCTCACTCCAAGATCGCACTACAGTGCAGGAAAGGGGAATCTCCCAGTCCCAGGGATCTCCACTATCATTTGTCGGCCTTTCAAACGTTTGCTCATATGGTGTCGGCCATATGACTTTCGAACATTTGAAAGTTCGAACAAATGGAGGGCTCCCATATATATATATATATATATATATATATATATATATATATATATATATACATACATATAAATACATATACATTAATATTACTATTACTTATAAGTCTCTTTAATATTTTATTGAAATCCTCTCAAACATTATTTTCTAACATACAGAGTAGTGTGTTTGTGGGCATACACATGTTTAACTAATCCACTTAATTTATATATACTTTCTATACATAATTTCAAGTAATCTGTTTTTTTTTTTTTGGTTATTCTATCTGGTGAATGTGGGTGTATGTGATAAGCTTTATCTATGTGCAGTGGGTGTTGTGTTGAATGGATTTGGCTGCATGAAAATAATTTATATACATTACTTCACTTTCTTTTAATATGTTTAATTTGTATGGTGTTTGTTCATTACTTGGTCTCTTATTCAAAGAATGGGAGATGCTACTGACTATTTTTTACAGTAACTCCTTTTCAGTCCCTTTTCTTACCTAGCATTAGTTAAATTGCTTTAGAATGTTTTTTTCACATACCTCGAGCTGTTTTTCAACTTATAACAGTACAAACTCCATGTTCAAGCTGCCTGTGCTGCAGGAAATGCATTTTGAACTGTAACCCTCACTTAAAGGAAGTGAACTTTTAAAATGTTAAAATGAACAACAGAAACACAAAAATAAAACATTTAAAATTAATCTAGTTAATTTTAAAACATATCCATGTAGTTTTTATGCTCATTTTCTTTTAAAAAGTGGAATAATGAAAAGAAGAATGCAGTAGGAAGAAGAAAAAGAAGACATCTGTAGGCTTAAAGACACCTGGTACTAATCTCTGTTTAGTGACATCTTGTGGTCATCTTAATTATAGTTCAGTGAAAGTTATAGCCTTTATATAAGTACAGTGTAACTATAATATACTTATGCAGCAGATCATCACAGTACAGAGGAATATGTTATTTATAGTGATGAAAATGCTTGTTTAAAACATATTACTGGTTTTAATGAAGAAGCTGAAAAAAACTATTATAACTTTAATAGTGAATTAGACAGTTACTGCTATGCAAAATTCTTCTGATAAACAAAGAAGTACCTATTACAGTAATGGAATTTCCTGTACAGTTCTTTTGGTTCTGTAACATGCTGCCTGTTATATTGTACACATACAAATATCTACACACTGTCAGAATGGATTTTTGATTATTCCTTCTAAACAGTTCAGGACTTGGTTTTGTGAGTCCTGATATTTTAAAAGGTTATTTTCATTAACCGATCCATTATTGTTACTGACCTAATATATTGTTTCATATCCACATTTCATTTATGCAAGTACAAACCATTAACTTCTTTGCTAGTTATGTCCTATATTTATGACATTTTCTAAATTTTACATTGTTCAAGGGCTATTTGGTATTTTCTACCTGGGTTCCCTTGGAATACTGATTCTTCACAAAAATAGATAGTTTCATTAAATAAGATCTAATAAGTAAAATACCTGAAATGCTTCTTGCAACAGACAGTGGCACACCTAGACATTTAATGTCATAAAAAAATATAACAAACACATACACCATGGGTGATCCACAGAAAATGGAAGACCTGAGATATAATACAAAGAGATAGTTAAGCATCAAGACTGTTGGTGGAATACAGAGTACTTACAAATGCATAGCAGTAATGAAGCTGATAGCATATAAACAGAACATGACATGTGCTATACATAACGTCTGGCAGTGTATTAAAATATTGTAATATAGAGCTATTAATCATCTGAAAGTTGGTAAGATACAGATGAAACATCTGTACTTAAGTAAATGATGTTACATTGCAATAAGGCATCCACATGGAAAAACACACTCAAATTGAAATACATATTTACACAGACCACACTTGTCTATTTATAATTAAGGGGTCTACCGACGTATTTACACAAGGTATAACCAACTGCCTACAAAATCTAAATACCCCATAAACTTTTGGTATTACTTCAGTATGCAATTGTCCCAATGCTTTCCTTGAAATGCAGTTGTGAAATCTAATACCTGATGTGATGCTCAAAAGAGCTTTGCAATGCAACAAAACTGTAAGGTTAAACACAGGGAACACTTCATTACTAAAATGCAAATGAAAACAAGCATGCAGGAAGCTAGCATATCTTATATGGGATAACATATAGTTCACACTTCTGCACACTGGTTGCTATAAAATTGTTTTTTTTTTTTTATTAAAGTTGATTTTTACAGGCATTTGACTGGAAATTATTAACAACAATTATAAACTTGCTCTGAGAGGAATATATTTATTTGACATCTATATAGATATGAATTTGCATATAACAGCATTTATATACATTACTGTAATCTTACTTTAATATAAGGTGTTTTCTTCCATGCTATATGAAACAGTTTAGAGGACAGGATACTTAAAACACCTCAATCTGCTCAACATCTGTTGCCTTAATTACTCAGAGTTACTTTGATAATTATTAGAAAATAATATTAATGAGCAGACTTAACTCTTCAAAATTTTCTGAATTTGTTAGTGAAATATATAATTTTATTTTATACTTAACTGTCTTTTAAATCATTTCAAGCATTTTTCATCACCCATTGGTATGATGAATACAAAAACTTGATCCGCGCATTTCAGAATACGACAATGAAAAGCACTATAAGCAAGTTTGTAAGCACATGATACTTAAAATATAATCACAAAAGAATGCTTCCTGTACAGAAGTTATGTTAAATATATAGTCCAAATACTAGAGGTATTGACAGTAACATACATACATTCATAATACAAATATTCACTTAAAAACACTCACTCATTTGAATATTTACTCTCATGCATATATATATAGAACATATTCACTCTCTTAACTAATATACATAGCAAGCATCTACTCATAATTTACAAACACATACACAGTTTTATATATATATATATATTATATATATATATATATATATATATATATATATATATATATATATATACACACATCCACGTAAATATATTATGCATATATAAGCACATACAATATAAACAAATATCTAATTTTAAATTGCAGCACCTTTCAATCATACTTCCATATTCTGTTACTTTCACCTTTCATCCATGTTAGTAAATGAGTTTTAAAAGTTTTATGATACGTGATCTTGATATGTATTTTTGTTCTCATGACTACAGGTTAATGTGTTATAGGTGTTGTCAGTTTTATTTATTTCCTCCATATAAATGCTTAAATACTAGGCTATTTATAGTATTTTCTATAGTAGGATTAATTATAAGAAATAACTATATAAAATGTCTCAATAAAATAGAGAAATTGGAAATGCATTATTTCTGGGATATTTTTGATATAATCAAATGAAAAATACAGGCCAGCAAAGTCAGGAAGTGAACATTTAATGTCCAACAAATAAAATCTACAAAGTTGAAACCCACAAAGCTACACTGACAAAGGGTTGTTTAACCCAAAGGCTTTGTGGATTTTATTTGTTGGACATTCAATGTTTGCTTCCTGACTTTGCTAGCCTGTTTTTTTATTTGATTCTTTCTAGATTTTGCTGCTGACCAGCGTTAACTCGCTTTCAGTCCTTTTTTGGTTTTGTTATATTTTTGATATATTCAGAAGTACATAATATCATTCTTTATTATTAACATTTCCAACTTTATATTTCTATGATCTCAAAAATTAATATTTCTCAAATTGATACTTCATATTGTTTTTCCTTTTAACATGACTTGAGTGTGCTCTAAATAGTTATAATTAATAATATTGTTCTAAATTAAGAAACAGTAGCAACTGTTTAGTTTAGTGACATTGGTACTGGGTGGTTGGTATGTGATTTATATGATTATATCACTAAATCAGGGACTTTATGTTCTATGATGGGAGGTTTGAATGTGTACAAGTTTGAAAGTTTGTTTTTTTTCTGTCCATAACAACAAGTATTAGTACTTGGTTATTATATTTTAAGCTAAAACTTCTTAAATCAGTGCATTTACATGTTCTTTTGAATGTCAACATATAATTGTCTCTTATTAAACATCAATGGACTTAATAATCCATTGAAGAGGAGTAGCTAAAACAAATATTTAAAACTGCATAAAGCTCACATAATTTTCTTACAAGAAATGCATTTGTTATCTGAAGATGTAGATAGACTGATGTTAAAATATTATTCATCTCTCGTGAGCTCTCATTTTAAATAAAAAAGGAGAAACACTCTTATTCTTTGGAGAAATGCATTACCTATTCCTAAAATATTAAATACCTGTTCAGATGAAAATGGCATGTTGGGTTTAGCAATAGTAGAAATTGACAAAAAAACTTATACTTTTGTGAATTCTTACTGGATACCTGGAATTGGAGCCAAAGTTGCTAAGAAATATTTGAATATTATAACCTTATATACAAAAGGTGATTTGATTATTGCAGGAGATTTTAACTACTGATAAGGTTTCTAAGCTATCCTCAGTCGCTAAAATCTTAGATTATGTTATTAATTCTCAACATTTGAGAGATACCTATGATATTAAATCAACTAACTCTCTTAACTTTACACATTGTTCTTATACATTTGCCACCCAGCATTGATAACGTTTTACTTCTAGTAGTTTATTTATTACAAATGAAGATGTATAGATAACTTCATGTCCTTTATCTTACCACAATGATATTACATTTATGTTAATGTTAAAGCCAAGTAATAATTTGATTTACTATCAGAGAATCCCTGGTTATATAGTAAAATTAAAAGACTTTAAGGAATAGTGTCTAAAAGAAATAGATTGATACACTGAAATTAATAATAATGGAGAAGTTTCAGAAGTAATTATCTGGGATTCTTTAAAAACGTATCTATATGGAATAATTAAAAATTGGTACATATGTGAAAAAAGATTGGGATAAGGAGTTGAAGTCATTCCAGTCTAATATAGATAAATTGAAATCCAATTAAAAACCTTATGACAAATCGGCAACTGCTGAGTTAAAAATATTAAATCAGAAATATCTTGATGTAATATCAATAAATCTGGAAAAAATTGAAATTACAAATTTACTCAATAAACCCAAAAAGCTTACACAGGTTGACTGTTAGGTCTGAGAAAATAAATACTAATCATATTAAAGAAATAACTTCCAAACAGGGTGATAAAAATAAAAAAGTGACTGATTTAAAAGACATACTAGAATGCTTTAGGAAATATTCTGAAGAAATTAATAACAAAGAGACAGACTTAGAAATCAACAATATAAACAATGACTTTTTGAAGGACAATATAAGGTTTAAATTAACCAAAGAACAAAGATCCAAAATTAATAAGTCATTATCTTTAAGGAGTTAAAAGATCAAATTAATAATCTTAATCTAAATAAAGCCCCTGTCTTGATGGTATTATACACAAATTATACAAATTATTCCCAGAGGATATTTTAAATATCCTATTATCCTACTATATCCATTAACTGATAAATTTTTAAAGTTCATAGCTTGTTTGCCCAACACCCTCATTATCGATGGAGATATCCATCCTAACCCTGGCCCACCAACCCTAAACAACACTTACTCTAATATTAACAGCCTAAACATAAAGCAAAGCCTAAATAGACTCCCCAACTCACTACTGGTCTCCCACTTAAACATTAGAAGCATTAACAACAAGGTTCACAGCCTCCATGCCCTCCTTACAGCCTATTCTCCTGATATATTTTGTCTCACCAAAACTTGGTTAAAACCAACTATGCCAGGTAATGAAATTTTACCACCAGGATGTAATATACTGAGACTAGACTGTACTACCAGGAAGGGGGAGGGGTAGCTGTTCTCTACAAAAACACCCTAAATGTTACTCTAGACAACCTACAATCACCCATGTTCAGCAAAGCAGAAATGTTGATCTCCAAATTACAAATAAATAAAAACAAGTGTATAAACATAGCAGCTGTTTATATTCCCCCAGGCAATAACTCAGGGACCATTGAAGACATCCTCCACTGGCTATCTAATACTTATCCCCAAGAAACAATTGTTCTAGGGGACCTCAATATAGACTGGAACAACTGTACAGCAAAGACACCAAACACCCAAAATTTACATGGGTTTACACAAACTATATCCACTCCTACTAGGATCAGTAAGCCCAGTAATAAAGAAAGTATCCTAGACTGGATACTAATTAACATCCCCCACCACAAGTAAAAATCAGGTACTCTCCCTGAAGATCTAAGTGTTCATTTCTTAATCTACATTATTAGGCATAAAGTAGAATGTCCACATCTACCCACCTTCAAAACAATAAGAAATAACACAAATTTCTACCTTAATAAATTCTTAGAAGAACTAAAATTATGCAATTGGTCAATCCTACAGCACCTACTGCTAGATGCAGCAGTTACACACTTTAATAATACATTCCTAGCCATACTTCACAACCGTACATCAGAATTAAAACAAAAGTTGCCCCCGGCTCACCAAGGATACCAAACTAAAAATTATCCAAAGAAATAATGCCTGGAACACCTGGCACTCCTCTAAAACCCCACAAGATCAACTCAAACTTCGACAGTATAGGAATGATACAAAACAATCCATATTACTAGACAAAAAAAAAAAAAACAATTTCTCCCAATTACAGCAAAAACACCATAACAAGCCTCAGAAGTTCTGGGTAGGTATTAACAAACTCCTTTACCCAGGACAATCCACAACCCCGACCCCCACAGCCCAAACCCAAAAAACACCAGAGTCCATTGCCAACATATTCAACAGTTTATTTACAGAAACCATCCAAGCCCTTGCTAGTAAACTTAAATCCACTTGTTCTAATGCTGATACACCTCAAACCAATGATAAACTCTCCTTTAGTTTCCAAAATGTTCCTACCTCACTCAAAGCCCTCATTAAAAACCTTAAACCAACCACCCTATCTGCCGACCTCCGCCCCGTAGACTATCTGCAAAAAGCTACTGACATCATAGCTTATCCTGCCTCTATTTTGATAAATAGAACCATAACTGAAGCCTCTATTCCCAACATCTGGAAAATATCACATATCATTCCACTCCACAAAGGAGGCAGCTCCACTGAGCTGTCAAATTATAGACTGATAGCTATCCTCTCCCCTCTAGCAAAAATTATGGAAAAGTGTATCCATAAACAACTCTTATATTACCTTATTCAATGTAATCTCCTGGCCAACACCCAGCATGGATTTAGACTCCATCACAGCACCACCACAGCCCTCCTCTACTTTTCTAATGTCATAAATTCCAACTGTAACAACAACAAAGTATCCTCTGCCCTATTTCTTGACCTTTCCAAGGCATTTGACATGGTCAACCACCTAAATAAAATATCCCTAGACAATCATGCCATACAATGGTTTCAATCTTATCTTAGTGGAAGACAGCAGGCTGTCTTATGACAGGACAAACTCTCCACCCTTCTCCCCATTACCCTTGGTGCCCCTTAAGGCTCCATATTAAGTCCCCCTCTTTTCTCCATCTTTTTCAATGACCTCCACTCTGTAATCCCAGAAGCAACTTGTATACAATATGCTGACAATTCTACCCTGGTTTGCTCAGCCACTACCCACTCAGACCTCCTCAGATTAACCCAGAAAACTTTTAACACAGTGGAAAATTGGCTCACTGATCAACAGCTGATATTAAACCCCAATAAAACAAAGTTATTAGTCTTCTCCCCTTCTCACAAATCCCTGCTATCCTCCTTTACTATAACTTCTATCAACGGGACCATAATCTCATCAGATAAGTCTACCAAACTCCTGGGTATTATAATTGATAACCTTAAATATGAAATGCATGTCAACCAAACCATTAATAAAAAACTTGGTTCCCTCTACAAAAATAAACCTTTCCTCACCTCTCTAGCCAGGTCTGCAATTGGCCATACCCTGCTTTCAACTCTACTTTATGCCTCACCTATTCTTACCAACTTGAATAAATCTGAACTCAGTAAACTCTCTAGCTGCTACAACCATATTGCTAGGTTTGCCATAGGTACCCCCTACAGGACACACAACTGTATTAAATCTAAACCTCTTAGGATGGCTAGAACTCCCCAGGCTAATTCAATATAATCAGCTCACTATAGCATTTAAGGTTATTAACCACCCAGAAAAATGCCCTCCCTGAAAAGCATTATCCATCCTTACAAAAATGCAAGGCCACTTCATTCCACCACAAAACTTTTGGGTCAATCTGTTAAAGCTAACAAGCTATCTGGAGAATCTTTGTTTGCAAATACAATAGGCAAAATCTGGAATTCCCTCCCATTTGAACTTACTCTGAACCCCTCAATTAACCATTTAAAAATTCTGACCCAGTATTTCAAAACTCACTGGTTATGTCCCTGCTTTAAACCTGACTAAAACCTCATCTACCATCCTATCCCTACAATTATGAAACACAGCTACCTATCTCTTCATTAAAGGTTTGAAAAAGAAACAGTATCTTGTGTGTAGATATTTTGTATATAAGTCCACATTTAGGTCTGACAAATGAAACTGTAAAATGTATGTATATATTTTTGCTTTTAAACTGCATTCCTCATTGTCTTGAAATGTGAGACTGTAACTTGTATCTTGATACTATATGCATAGAGATATACTGGAGCTTGTTTGTCTTTATCTGTTTTTAAGTCTGGAGCTTTTCTCCCCGAGCCTCCACTGAAAATGGACATGTATCCAGTCGGACTATCCCGGTCAACAAATGCAAAATAAAATAAAATAAAAATATTAAACATTTTTGAACAAGTTAAACATATGTCAACCATCACCTCTTCCTGGAAATATTCCCTGATATCTCCTATCTTGAAACCAAATAAAGATTTTAACTTATGTTCTTCTTACCATCCTAGCTCATTATTAAATGTTGGTTATAAAATATGTATGTTTTTTCTTGCAAAAAGATTAAACCTTATTATGCCAGGATTAATAAATGATCAGACTGGTTTTATACGACATAGAAATATTCAGGATAACATATTTAGGCTTAACACTTTAACAGAGCTGGCTAATAAAAGCAAAAAAGAACTATAATAAATCTAGATATAAATGAAGCTTTTGATTCTATTAGTTGGAGTTATTTGTTCAAAGCACTTAAACAATATGAATTTTCCCTAGATTTTATAAATCTTATAATCTATATAATAACTCATTCTCTTTTATTAAAATTGTCTCTTTTCTTTCTAGCTCTTTCAAAATATTAAAAGGTACAAAACAGTGTTGTCCCTTGTCACCTCTATTATTTGTTCTAGCAATTGAACCTTTCGCAAACTTTATTAGATCTAATAGCAAAATTCAGGGATTCTTGATAGATGAAAGTTATTCCTATAAAATTCAGTCATTTGCAGATGACATTTTAATCACAAGTGGTTATTTTGAAGCTTCAATAGAAAATGCAACTAAGTCTATTAATTACTTTGAAAAAGCATCAGGTTTAATATTTAACCCTATTGAAACAGAAACTTTACTTAGTAATAAAAAAGTTAATTATTTAAGAAACTGTAAAAATTTCATTTGGGACAATTCACAAATTAATTATCTTGGAATTATAATTAAATCTACAGTAAAAGACTCAATAGCAATAAATTATAGTAATTTAACAGACACTGCTACTAAAATAATTATTAATTGGAATAGATTTTTTACAATGGAAAATACACTTACTTTAATAAAAATGATAATCCTACCAAAATACTTTTCTATCTACAATCACTAATTATTCTCCCTCATAAAAAAATGTTTAAGAAATTAAATTTTACTGCTCTTAATTTTCTCTGGTTCCCCAATAAACCAAGAATATCCTTTGATTAGCATTTTAAAGTTGGCAAGAAGGTGGATTAAGCTTTCCAAATGTTGAATTATATGCAAAATCTGTAATTCTCAATTTAATATCTCTATGGTTAAATTCCTCTTACCAATCCACTTGGAAATCCACTCATGAAAGATTAATAAATATTAACAGCTATGTTGTAGAATCTTTCTCTAAACTTGGAATTCATAAATTTTACTGGATCTTGAAAGACTTATGTTTGACTGAAAAGAAAAAAGAAATATTCCTCTCCCTTCACTGATTACATCCTTATTCATTTTAAAAGATTCATGAATTCTAATTATATAGTTTTATTGTTTTTTTTTTTGTTTTTGTTCCATATATCAAACACTGTGGATTGTTGTGTACATTTTAATAAAAACAAAATCTTAGACCTTAGAGATGCAACTTTAATGTTTTGGCATCAATTCTTAATCAGAAATAAATCACATAATACAGATTATCTTCTTGCAAGACATTGTTTAGAAAATAATAATTGTTTGACTATACAGTCTTGTAAAAAATATGTTAGTGATAAAATCAAAATCTCCGTGGATTTTCAAAGAAAACATATTCCAAAGATACTGGAGTTTTTTTTTCAGAATCAGTAGTAACTCAAATAAGAATAAATCATATAAATCAATAATTTATAAAATAATAATAATAAGAGAAGAGTTTGGTTCCAAGGATTCATTATCTTGGAATTACTCAACTAAGATTAATGAGAAGGCCTTTTCTGATGAAGATAAATGCTTAATTCTTAAATATGTGGAAAAATATACTTCTTCTCGTTATTGGAAAATAGATACATGGAGTTTTCTTCACAGGGCTTTTTTAACATGACATAAATTGGCTTTAATATATAACTATGGAAAATTAATTGTTGGAGGTGTAATGAAGTCTCTAACACAGATTGGTTTTATATGATATTGCATTATATAATAGTAACTGCTTTTTAGGTTGAATTCAAAAATTTTGCCAAGCTTTGTGGACAGATAACTGTATCATTTCTAACTCCTTGATCTTATTTAATGCTTCAGTTCTGGATTGCATTTCTAGGGTGAAGGTGCCTCTACTTTGGTCCATTTTTAGCTATAGCAAGAAAAATATTTATTTATTTTACATTTGTTTACTGGGAAAATCCGACTGGGCAGTAATTGCCCATTTTCAGCAGAGGGCCAGGGAGAAAAGCTCCAAATAGTCATAAAGAATTGGAAATATAAAGCTACTCTTTACTTCAATGAATTCTTTAATTTAGCAAAAATGTCTGTAAAAAATAATTGTCAACTGCTAAAATGAGAACTTCAAATATTACTCACCAGTTTAGATTTTGGTCAAAATTAAGTAATTTACTTGATAAATTTTAATGATTTAGTTTTCTATGTTTGATTTTGTTGTGGACATCTGTAAATAGTTATGTTTTTGTTTTATTTATCTTTAAATAATTTGATATGATCTTTGTTTTTTTTTAAAAAGAAATTAAAGATAAGTTAGTATAATGCAAACAGGAATTGCAATATGAAGTGAGAGAAGAAGCAGGGTTTTGGCATGTTTAGAAAGAAAGTCAGAGGAAAGAAATTCACTATAGTAAGAAAGTAAGTGAAGAAGGGGGAGTAAGGAGGTGTAAGGTATGAATAGGTACATGTTCACATTTAAGGATATAGTTTATCCAGGGGATGAACAAGAAGAGAGACCAATTTTGGCTAGGACATTTTTCAGAATGGTTTTAATGGACTGGTGTGAATGTATTGTCCTGATGGATATAGTTGAGGATTTCCAGGTCTTAGTAACATGGCATGAGTATAAACCATGACTGATAGGTTTGTGGACAGAGAGGAGTTTTTAGTCACTGGATTGTAATGACAATTTAGGAACATAGTTGTGTAGAGTGGTAATCAGTGCTGGACATATAGATGGAGGTTCTGTAAAGCATCCCTAATTTTTGTTGATTTTTTAATACAATTTTGTAAATGTAGGTCAAATGTAAGATTATCATCCACTTTGCTATAAGAAATGACTTCAATGATTTTATTAAGAGAGAGGATTTTACATTTTTTTCATGAGAGATGGATTTGGGAAAAAGTAGTATTAGTTTGATTTGTTGTTTTTTTTTTGGGGGGGGGGGGTAATAAACTAGAAGTGAAAGAATTAAGATGGCAAATTCAAATAGATATATGAAGTACCCAAGTCTAAAAGCCATCTGAATTGTAAAAACATTTTAAAAGTATGAAGACAGAATGTTAGGTAAAGATAGTGTGACTGAGTTCTTCCCTTCTCCCTAAGTGAATATTTTATATCAAATATATTCCCCTCTATTCTTGTGGTTATGCCTTTTTCTTTAGGGTCTTTTTGAAATGTTTCTGTATAAGTTTTTTTCAATTAATTTGTGGCATCATATTCAATGATTTATATATTTTATTAAATATTTTCTAGATGTGCATATTTATATAAGGACCTTTTTATAAATACATAAAATGTGTTTTAGTATATAAGTTATGAAGTTTTAAAGCAAACAAAATATAGATGATTAGTACTGGATTCACATGATTTGGATGATTTGGATTTAAACAAGTGGTTAATTGTTGTATACTCAATGCCGAAGAAGTCTGGACAGTTTTGGATGAAAGAGCTCAACTGAGTAAATGAATTCTAGTCAGATGTATGCCTATATAAGTGGCTTTGTTGTTTTAAAACTAATTTGTTTTAGGATGCTCCAGTGGCATAGAGGGATGAAACCCTGCATATGACACAGGTGACTCAGGTTTAATTAGTTGCTTGGGCAGCAGACATAAGTGACAGGGAGGAGGGGTATTGTCATCCCTTGGACCAATGGATATCTACTGTGTTGATCTCTGGTGGAGGGTGGGGAAAGCACATTGGTAGGCATGATTAAAAAGGGGAATAAGGTGCAGACGTGGCTGAGCTGCTGAGGAGGCAGGGTGATATGCTGTATGTCTCCATTGCATGCCTGCTCCCCAGGCATACCATTAGATCCACTATGGTGGATGGGTAGGCTATAAGTACCCTACCTGGATGGAAGCACAGATGTGCCAAGTCCCCAGATGCCTAGCTTCATGTCTAGTCCCAGCAACACTGGATTGATGTCCAGCATGTGCAAGAAGATAGCTGATATTCCCTATGTAGGCAGGTACTGGGTTGCCAGGCCAGCACCATGAAGGACAGAGGAGGAACAAAAAAATAATAATTTGTTGTAGGATCTAAGTGCACCTCCCTGCTAATGAGTATCCTAGTTCAGACCCATGGATAAACAGTTTCTTTAAAGCTTCCCACTCTAGGCAGTTGAAAACATCCTTCCTTCATGGTAACCCCCTCCCAGTCTCCACTCAAACTCCAGTTCACAATAATGAGACTCCCTGTCATTTTAATACAAGAACAAATTACATCCATGGCCTCATAATGGGTTTTCAACCCAACAAGCAAAAATTTCTGTATAATACATAGCATTTCTTAACTGTTCATAAAGAAACAGTATCATTTACCTGCTATTTAGATCACACAATTATTTATTTTATTTTATTTATCCTTTGTTGACTTCATATTATTGTCATATTTTATCTACCGAGCCTTTATTGAATTGAATATTTATTTATTAGTTTATTAACTTTCATTAGTTTTTATTAATTTTCAGTATTTCGTTTAGATATCATATCCATATTGTATATTATATGATTATCTTATGGATAGATTTGGTTTTTAATTTAAATGTATATATTCCTTTACCCAAATACATACACCGTTTATCTCAAATACATATATTTTGAATATATAACAGTACTGAGCTTTATAATGAGCCTTTTGTTGGTTTATAACAGGATTTTATAACATAGAACTTCATGCTTATGAGTA
>NC_056747.1:181004022-181059022 GCF_019279795.1 Protopterus annectens | reverse complement strand
CAGCCACCATCTCTTCAGTTGGAATTACCACTAATGTCCAAGCCTACACCAGAAAAACTACACGAGCACCTACATAGCTGTATGGACTCAGCAATACTTAACAGGACCAAATTATCTTCCTCAAGGAAGAGTAAACCTGTCTGGTGGACAGCAGCAATAAACTCCATTATAAAACGAAAAAAACTGCTGAACAGGACCAAGAAGGAGCAGGTGCCAAATTGGAAGATATATCTCTTCTTTGTCTGAACAAGCAAATAAGGTCACTGATGAAATCCTCTAAGGCTTCCTTCGAGTCCAGCTTGTCCACATCTACTAAGGACAATCACAAGGCCTTCTTCATATATGTCCGCAATCTCAAAGGTAACATCCAAATCTACTCTGCAATGGTGGTCAATAACACCATATACACAAATGCCATAGGCCAACCTGCTGGCAGAAAAGCCAAGTGAAAACTTCACCCCCCCTGTCCCCCCCCCATCAGTAAACCAGGACATCCCCAGCACCTGCCCCACTCCTCATCATCAGGGAGCAGGTGTTTAAAGGCCTCTCAAAGGCAAAAAATACAGTCTCCATGGGACCCGATAACATCCATGGCTGTATCCTACATGAACTCAGGCATGAGCTCTCAGCTCCATTAGGTACCCTATTAAACCAAATGCTGAGCACCAGCTTCATCCCAGCAGAATGGAGGACAGCCACTGTCATCCCACTACACAAAGGTGGAGTGTCCACTGTCCCAGGCAATTATAGGCCCAACAGCCTGACTTGCTTGATCTGCAAGGCCATGGAATGCATTATCATAGACCTTATAAACAAGACGTTTGGTAACCTCCAAACACTTGACCCCACACAGTTTGGTTTTGTCAAAGGGAGATCATGCTTTGGTCGACTTCTTCAAAACAGTCACCAAAGCCATGGACAAGGGGAAGACGGTGCACACCACTTACCTTGACCTAGCCAAAGCCTTCGACACTATTCTCCACTCGGGCATAATAGATAAACTCTCCCAGCTAGGCATCAACCTGTATGTTATCAGACGGGTAGCTAACTGGCTCACTGATAGACCCACTCAGTCAAAACAGGGAAGCCACCTCTACTAGTAGACCCGTAACGAGCGGTGTACTCCAAGGATTGGTCTTGGGGCCTCTACTGTTTGGGATATACTTTTCTAAGGTGCAAGCCAAAACCAGTGGTCTGTGGCTGACCAAGTTTGCAAATGACTGCAAGCTGGGTGCTGTCTTAAATTCCCTTAGTGATGTGAACATCCTACAAGAGGGCCATATCCAAATTAATGACTGGTGCCAGAAGCATGGACTCAAACTGAATGCCAAGAAATGCATCATTATCACCTTTGGAGAAAATGGCATCCCACAAATTATCACATTAATAGCAACGTACTAAGCACGCAATCAGTCATGAGGGACTTGGGCACCCAGGTTGATAGCAACCGGACTTTTGACCACCACGTTGCCTCTGTTGTATGGAAGGCTTTCTACATGGCCCACCTCATAAATAAGGCTACTTCATCCAGAAACAAGGAGATCATAACATCTCTGTATTCCTCCATTATCAAGTACAATACCCCCTTTGGCATGTACCTTGCTAAGCACATGCAGCAGCTGGAGAGATGACAGAGGTTCCTGACCAGGAAAATCAAGGGTCTCAAACACCTATCCCATACAGATAGGCTAAAAGCCCTGTACCTCTACTCAGTCTCATACAGACTGCTGAAAGGTGACCTGTGTCTGGCATACAAGGCCATCTCAGACACAGCCTTGATGGAGTTGCTGCATATCCATAAGTCAAACTCCACTCATGCAACCTGCATGCAAGGCTTTAACCTGGTCTGTGACATTAATAGAACTTGTTGGCGGGATAGATTTGTGTCCCAAAGACTCCCCCATCTGTGGAACAGACTCCCTCTCCATGTCAAGCAGATTACTTCTTTAGCCCTCTTTAAGAGGAACCTGGACGACTGGATGGGAATGATAAAATACACCCCTGGGATCCCACCTGTGTCCCTGCTGGACAAGGGAAACAGGTGCTGACTTTGAGGGAACATAGGCCAAATTCTTGGCTAGGCTTATAAGGGCCTCTGGGCCAATAGCCTACTATCATCCTATGAACCTATGCTATGTGGACAGATTAAATTTTTGTCTAGCCAGGAGATGAACAGGAACACAACAATGTATTCAGTAAGTATTTTTTTAAACTGACACTTGAACGATTTCACCCGAGATATTTGTTTAAGGGCAAGGAGAATGGAAGCTCCAGATTTTATAGATGTAAAAGGAACAGAGAGACAGAGTAAGTGTGTGCCGCCAGCAGACTTGATGATTTAGTTGGCAGGAGTTTTTTTTACCTTCTGAACAAAGAGGCCTGTTTGGTGAGTATTGATGAAGGATGCAAGTTAGGCTAGGTCATATTCGGGTTTGTGAATAAGGTTATGTGTGGTTAAGTACTTGAGACAGAGTCAGGAAGTGAGGGCTTTCTAGCCAGTGTAGCTGTTTTACTGCTATGCAGTGGTGAGATGTGCAAGTCATGCTGGCAACCAATTTGGTCTAGGTTGCCTGAAGATTACGAGAAATAAGAGCTGCATAAAGGATAGCTGGAAGGAGAAAAATTGAAGCAATGTATCTGTGATGATGTGAGGCACTGCCAGCTATGCCAGGAGAAGTAGGGTAGTGGATGTATAAGGCATGCCAACACAGATAGCTGGAATTTAATAAATCATTTTATGCTATGTGAATACCAAACTGATTTGTACAGATGCTTGTGTTGAAAATGGATGTGTAAAGTTGCTTGTGTTAAAAATGTACCAACAGTGGGTCCTGACTGTATTGTAACTGAGTTAAATATATGTTAACAGGGGATACTGGAATAGAACAGGTTAAGCTCAGCTCCAGCTAACTTTGGAAAATAGTAAGAAATACAATTACTGGACCTAGACCATAAAGATGTTATCTCACAGTTTTGAATGAAGCCAGAAATGCAATGTCTGCATTGTTTGTTAGTCTCTGTAGGAGAAGTACAAATGTGCAATTGTTTTATAACTTCCAGAAGCTGCACCAGATCTGAGCAATGCTCTTTTGCCATGCAGGCACTAAATCCTGGCAGTTTCTAGCAATGGGGGGGTAGGTGCTTGGGAACCAGATGTATGTGTTGCCATTCTGTACAGAAATAATGTTTTAATATTAGGTGAGACAGAAGTCTCAGGGCAGTCTGTTTCTTGGAATCTAACAGGGAAGGATCCCTCATTTACTTCATGTTGCCTAGCTTTATTAAGTAAATAGGAACAGTAGTTCTCTAGATCAGTCAGGAAAAAATAGTGAGAATAGTTAAGTATTGTTTTTCTGTAACTGTGTAAATCTTTCCAGCTGAATTATTTTTAATATTTCTTGTGTTTGAAAATCTGGTGTTTACTGTAAACAGAGATTTTGTATTTTCATGTTTTTTTTATTATTTATTATTAAATATATTTTAAACTTTTCATTGTGGCTGGTCCTTTAGAGAATATTTTAACCTTTGAGAGTAGTGATATCTGTTAGTGAAACTGTGGCTACTCCTGAAACCTGGCTGTTTGGTCAACATTACCATTTGTATTATTATAGATTTCACTTAGTGTAACTGGGTACCCTTGCAACAGCCTTAGGTAGCTGGCTTTGTAGTGTCTGGTGGCAGTGATAACTACCTTACAGTACAGTATGTGCAGAAGGAGGCACAGTGAGTAAATCTGTGCCAGCCTTTCCTAGGTGTGTGTGTGTGTGTGTGTGTGTGTGTGTGTGTGTGTGTGTGTGTGAAAATCAAATCTCACAGAGTGTGTGTGTGTGTGTGTGTGTGTGTGTGTGTGTGTGTGTGTGTGTGTGTGTGTGTGTGCGCGTCAGCTACTTGGAGCAGGGACACAAAGCACTGGTTTCACAAATAGGGTGCCTGAGTACTTGGTCTGGACACTCAGTTGAGGACTTAACCTTATAGCTGTGCTAGTGGGGAGCCATATTTGGGTCCTGGAGGGAGACAGATATAAAAAAATCCAGACCTTGGGCTGTGTTCCCTGTGTGCTCTTAATGGACATTGTGCTTGATACAGAGGTGTCAGTATCTGGAAATACTGACTGCATCATTTAGAAGTATTTTTTATGGTGGAAGTAGAGTTCTAGGCAAAACGTTTTATGGTGCAGTGATGTATTAGAGGAAGGTTGTGGGTTTGTGGAAGTTGAGAGGTGTACAAGATAAGTTACCAAGTTAAAGAAGTGTGTTCTGAACTGAGAGAGAAAGTCATCTGAGCTGCCTAAGGAACAGCAGAGGGCAAGGGTGAGTGATTTTGCCAGGATTTAGTAGTTGGTTGACTGAAGACCAGAAGAGCTTTGGGATTTTATTTATATATTTTTTTTACTGGGGTAGGGCACTGATCTCAATGGACTATTTGCAAAGCACAGCCTGGGTGAATAGGATCACATAAGAAATTAATTTTACATATTTACAGATACAAGAGTATGTTACAAAACATACATATATTTACAGATCCAAGAATATGTTACAACATTTAGTTCTCGAAGGAGTTTACAGAGTCAAAACACGGAAAGAAAAATGAAATTATGCTTAGCAGAGCTTTTTGGATAAGATGTAGCCATAATGATTGAGATGGGTTATGTTACACAGATAGTAGCATATCATTATATAGTGAGGTATGAATACATTAAAAGAGGCGAGTGAGAATACTTGCTGGATAGGATACCAAGAGGAGTCAGAGAAATGGAAGAGAGGCATGCAGAGGAAAGAGCAGTAGAAAGGAGAGAAGTGTGACAGCTGCAAAAAGAAGAGGGAGGTAGGATGAATGAGGGGCAGTAAGTGATGGGATGACAAGATGAGATAAGGAAGGATTAAACAGGGGTAAAATGGTGTGACACAGCTGAAGGGTTTGTGCAACATGACCTGTATGAGTACAGCGCTGCACTCTGTTTGGGTCAAGAGGTGTTCCCTGAGTTGCTGTCTGAAGTCCAAATAGCTTTGGACATCTCAGAGAGGAATGGAGTCTCACAGTTTGATGCTAGGATGAAGAATGCATAGTCAGTGCAATTTAGTTCAGTTTTTAGAGTTAGTACAGTGGGTTTAGATCAACAAATAACCCTGAGATTGTATGTGGAGGGTTTTAAGACAAGAACCAAAACTTCCACAACAGCGTACACTAAATACCAATAAAGTAAACAAAACGCTACCAAGCTGTTGCATTCACCAAGTTTATTAATCAAAAACAACTGTTACGCACCTTTGTTCATGTATTTACCAAACTTCAGAACAGTAAACTAATGGCACAACCTCTTTTATATAAAATCTTCCCCTGCCCATATTAGCTCATCCACCAATCAATTTCAATCCCTAATAAATACTTCAGTCAGTATATAAAAACAAAAATAACCTCTCAGTTAATGGCACATAACATCAACAACTATAAATACACACACACACACACACACACACACACACATATATATATATATATATATATATATATATATATATATATATATAAATATATGGGTCTACTTCAGAAGATTGATGAGCCAAAAGACTGAAAATTCAAAATAATGAACACATTTTTAAATGCAGGGGACAACCCCTTACACCTCTCATGTGTATATGTGTGTGTGTGTGTGTGTGTGTGTGTGGGGCTGTGCCCCCACCCCACCCCAACTCCTTGCCAACTATATATACCAACTCCAAGATCGCACAACAGTGGAGCAGGGCAAATTCCATCATTCAGTATTTTGAATTTTCAGTCTTTTGGGATTCAGTCTTTTTGTTTTTCAGTCTTCTGAAGTAGACCCATAATTAATACAATCTTTAAATTATGTCCCAAATCAACCATTACAAAAGGACATCATCACTTAATTGTGTTGGGTTTTAAAGCTAGTTCACTGTTAATACTATTTTTTCCATTAATACCTAGGTGTTGAGTGGCATTTAACTTGATTTGCTGCAAAGCTCCCTTTTCCCCAACTGAAACTCCCAATTATCCTCTGTAATGTTGTGCGGTACCTTTCCAAAATAAAAACATAAAACCTTTTAAAAATGTTTATATTCATTACTATGCTTAAAAAGGGCATTTATCGTACTCTTCTTTGCATTTAAATCTTCCAGTTCCATTAAGCACCCTGGGGTTGGAAGCAACTGTAACATTGCTTCCTTCACAAATAAAACACTGTGCACAAGCCCCACATTTGGACATTCTATTTAGACCATCTATTTGTCAATTGTTGTTTTCCACCTACAAAATATCCTTTAAATTTCTTTTACTCTTATATATAAGTTTACGTTCCTCAGCCAATTTATCAGTTAAACCAAAGCACCCAAAAATGCCTTCCAATTTTTATTAATAACATTCTTGACCCATTGTTCAGAATTGTAATAAGATAATAACAATAGCAATTTTTAAATTACCCCAACTCTCCTTTCCATTATTTATTATAAAACTGCAATCCTTTAGAACGGGGCAAAAACTACCTGGTCTCTCACTAATTACTTAACCATTTCTTCAACCATACCTAATGTGTACCCTCTATCAATGAACAACCCTTTTAACTTATTGACCTCATACTTAACGATGGAGTCATATAATAACATCCTGGAAAGCCGGACAAACTGACTTTTGACACAAGAGATGACCACTACTAATTTGCAAATAACTACTACACCAAGTTTCAACAAATCCTACTATGCATGTCTTTATGAAGCATAAAATACAAAAAATTAATCTTATTTTTATCAAAATTCATAGTAAACTTCAAAATATCAACTGTACTATTAATATATTTAAAAAACTCATGTAACTTCTCAATTGTACCCTTCCATAAAATCAACAAATCATCCAAGAAAAAAAAATATGACACCATAAATCCATAAAATTCAATGTTAAAAACATAACTGGTCTCCCAGTACCATAACACTATATTTGCAAAACTGGGGGCAACCACTGCTCCCATTGCTACTCCCTCTCCTTTGCTTCCAGTAATCACCTTCAAAATATATGTAATTATTTGTTAAAACTACTTCCATCGAATTAACCAAAAATGTCACTTTTCTTTGGTCTAATTGTGTCCTAGCATACAGAGCATCCTAAAATCAATCCAACCCTTGCACATGCGGTATTACTAAAAATATATTTCTTTGGCACTAGTAACAAAGGCCAAATCTTCATCAAATTCCACCTTAGGTACTTCACCTAGACAGTGCCAAGAATCCTTAAAATGTGATTTTATACTGAAAAAATGCATTCAAAGTCTATTCTTTTAATTTGGCTAAGGGGTCGGTTTTAGATCCTCCTAAAGCAACAATAAAAGTCTTAAAGGTGGACGATAAATGTCCTTAAGGACTTTGGGCATTCCAAAAATTGAAGAAATAATTGTTTTTAACTTCTAAATAATTCATAATGGTTTCTGTAACTTTATTATTTATTAAAGAAACATAAAGTGTCATTTTAGTTATATTGCTTGCTACATTAATCTCATTTTGAGAACTCAATTTAAAATAAATATTTAAATACGGATACATTTTGGTAGAGTAATCCATGTAATTCATCAATACCACCCCATTCCCTTTGCCCAGCTTCATAACTCTAAGATTTTTATTCCCCACCAAGACATTCAGCACCTGTGTCTGCCTTGAATTCAAGTTGAAATATCACTTTTGCCTAAACTGTTTGATGTTCAAGTCCCTTAATTTCCTTTGCACACAGTTTACTGTTCTAATGAAGATTTGATAAATATGTGAACAAAAGCTTTTAAAGTTGTTTTTTAATTAATAACCTTAGCTACTGTGATGGCTTGGCAGTGTTTTTTTATTTTATTAGAGTTTGATGAAAAGTTTATGAGTGGGAGGGTAAGATATTTCAGGAGAAAGGGCTTTATGAATTAGTGATCTTACTAGAAGGTTGACTCTCAAATGTACTGGGAGCCACTTAGCTTTGGCAAGAGTTAGGTAGTGGTGTTCATCAATGGGGGAGTTGGTAATTAACCAGCAGATTATGTTGGAGATAGTTTGCAAGGTGGTGGCATTTTTCTATGAGGCTGCAGCTAATATGGACAATCCATATTCAAGTTGAGATAAGAGTACTCCTTTGTTTAAAACAGTTTTGGCTGGCTTGGACAGAAGAAGTGATAACTTGTTTACCCAGAGCAGTAGTGTGTTAATCTTTTTGTAGATGTTTTGAATGAGTAGTTGAAAGTTAAGAGATTGGTTTAGCCAAATGCCAAGGCATTTGAAAGGTGTGACAGGTTCTATACTGTTATTTTAAACATTTTTAATATTAAAGAGGTTGGGTGCTTTGGCTATTTTTGGTTGGTTCCAAATAGCACTGATTTTGTTTTTGAGTGAGTGAAAACCAGTTTCTGGCCTATTATCAATTGGTTGAGGGTTTGGAGGTCATCTTGGAGCTGAGTTTGTATAATAAATTTTTATTCATTTAAAGTTTGGAGATTGGTGTAATATGCTTTCCTGTGAAACTTCATCTTTTGTTTGTTGATACTGCTGCGATATTTATATTTTTGTAGGTTAGACTCAGTCTAATTTTTTTTCTCCAGGTTTACCATGCTTTGTCCCCCTGATCCATAAGTTATTTGTTCTATCTGTAGAACAGAACCTGGGTGCTGGATTTGCTTTGATTTGTTTTTTTTTTTTGGTTCTTATAAGGGCATGTACATTTAGAATACTGAGAAAAAAGGTGATGAATAGACAGACCACATTGTCAAGTTGCAGGGTTACTAGATGATTCCAGCTATGCTACTCTTTGACATTCACTTTGGGTCCTAAAAGGAAAATATATTAACACACACCCATAGCTGGCCTTAGGCATAGGCCAACTAGGCAGCTGCCTAGGGCGTCACTCTAGCAGGGAAGCTTTCCCAGTATTTATTTACTTTTTGCAGTAAAGAAATGGTTTCTTTAAAATGTGTTGAATGAATTCAGGAAAAACCTGAGGAGTAAGACAAAATGAACAAAAGTAATAAGGATGGTGTAAGAAGACCAGGACGGAAGCACTTGGTGGTGTGTGTGTGTGTGTGTGTGTGGGGGGGGGTGATCCTAGGGCACCAGCTGACCAAATGCCGGCCCTGTACACACCACATTCACTGTTTTTCAGAGTATCCAATGTTAACTGCCACAGACACTGGAATGTTCTGGATATACACATTAGTTAAATTTAATATGACACAGCCAGGGATTAATCAGTCTTCCATACAAATATGACATGGGTGACCAGAATGAAGACTGACTAATCAAGAGTCTGTTTCTAAGATATGGCAAAAAAGAAACCGATTAAAAGGCAACCTTGGGTACTATGATGGATGAGTCCCACTGACACTCCTTGTGTCACCCCTTATGTATTACTATCACCTCAAAGATCACAGGAATGGGCTGACAATGAAACAGCTGTCAATCTTAGATAGCAAGTACCTACCAATATGTATTCAAGTACCTACCAATATGTATTCGAATTGGCTTTTTTTAACATCCTTGTTAAGCATGACATTTTTAAAACGTGATAAGGTACAGATACAGTAACAAAACTAAAACAATTCATAATAACATTTCCTTTATTTCCATGCAGTATACATGCATGTTTTCTTTTAAATAATTCATTCACTCCATTACATAAATTGCCGATTTCCTGCCTTTCCCTAAAGTTTCATGCCTCCTGAACATTATTCTTCATGCATTGTCACCACAAATTCTATTTCTATGTAATTTTCTCCCCTTTCATTTCTAAAGATCTCACATCCATGTTTTTTATCTACTTTATAACATTCAACACTTCAGTTACAGTTGGTTTAGATTTTTATTTCAATTTTCTAATCACCACTTTTTTTGGCAGCCGATAACATTAAACTTAAAAGGCCTTACTATGTTTAGGCAATTCAGATCATATATCACAGCTGAAAACAATTATTTCTTAAGGTTACAAAGATTTGATATCCCAACCCAGGATGGCGCAGTGGTATCCAAGAGTTTCTCCAGTTCGATTCTCGGCTGGGGTGTCTTCTGTGCGGAGTCTGCATGTCTTCCCTATGTTTGTGTGGGTATATGGGTTTTCTCTGGGAGCTCCGGTTTCCTACCACATTACAAAGACATGCATCTGGAGCTTTTCTCCCTGGGCCTCCACTGAAAATTGGCTTTATTCCAAGTCGAACATTCCCGGTAAACAAATGTTAAATAAACATTTCTGAAGAGTACTCTATAAATTTTTTTAAATCTGCCAATTAATTCCATTCAAATAAAACATGTTCCCAATTATCTGCATTTCCCATCACACCTCCAACACTAAATAGCCATCTGAGGAAAAATTTCCTGGAGTCTGCATGGGGTATAAAAATACCTATGCAAAAATCCTGGATTTTTCTGCACACTCTGGAGCCATATAGATGTCCTCCCATTGTTGCTTTGTATGCTGAATTTCCATTCTCTCTCTTCCTAATGTTTTTCTAATCTCATCTGACTGATTTTTACCATGTAATATTTTATATTTCCTACTAATTATTCATTTTAGCAGCATCTTCTGATTCAACTAAAAACTCTAAGAGTTGGTCTTTCATTTAGTAATTTATTGTTATTTTTCTTTGCCTATAGTCTATTATCAGTCCCAGGTAGAGAAAGCAGTAGTTAACTTGCAGTCCAAACTTCTGCTTGGCCTCATCCAACTCTATTACCTTTCATTCTCTATTTCCTCCCAAAACCATGACTTCGTTATTTTTTCAGTAAATTACATCTCTCTCTCTCTCTCTTGCCTAGTTTCTATACATCTACCTGGAGTAATCCCTACTGGTAAAACTTTATTTATGATTTGCCTTCAGCAGTGCCTTCACACATTCTATCAAATAACTTCAATGTCTGTAAGAACATTTTTTTGGCTTTTTAAGGAATTTACTGTGCTTATGTGGGTTAGTTTTACAACACCTTGCAAAATGGTTATATATTTTTACATGCTATGCAAAGATTTCTTTTGGAAGGGCAGTTTGTTTTAAGTGGGAATTTTCTTCTACAATGTGTAAAGACCAAATTATTCATCTTTTTCTAGTCTTACTGTTTAGTCTGACAAACAGTTTTTCTATGCGGCTTGATAAACTTTGAAGAGGATACCTAGGATTCTGTTTTTGCTTTGCTACTATCTTGAACATTTGACATTTTAAGAGTTCTGTCATGCTCTAATAAGGCCTTTCTAATAAGATCAGGTTCTCTTAATGCTTTCCTTCTTATTCCGGTTGATGAACAATCTGAGCGTGCTGCATTTTTATCTCTCTGTCTACATCTGAAAAATTACAATTCTTGGCAAGCATCATCAAACTTCTATGGGACATCTAAAGTTTCAATTAGATTCTAATACAGATTTTTTTTAACACAAACTTTATCTCAGAGGATGATCTTTTGGGTTTCAAAATTATGTAGCGAGCCTTGGCTTCATAACTGTAGATTTTTTCTGCTGTTTAACTGTCATTCTTCTCTCAAGCTAAATTCACCATCATTGCTTTTAATCTGGAATCTAAAAAGTATTTAAAGCAAGTGCAAAGTACTCAAACCTTCAGCTCCACTTTTGCCATTTAAGATTCAATGCACTCCATTCATAGTGTCAATCACTGGAAGAAATAGTTGCTGCACTTAACATTATAAAAGCTAAATGCATTTGTTCTACTAATATACAGAAATATTTTCCATAATCTCCATTTTAAAACTCTTAAATGAAGTTGTGTTTTTTTTTCCTACAACTACTCTTTATAAAGCCATAGTGCATGTACAGTGTATGCCTTCCTGGAGCAGTGTACACTGTAACACAAAACATCGTTGTCTTATGTGCCCAACAAATTTGTACAGTGAAATTTAAGAGCGAGTTACTCAAGTCTTAGAATAATTTTAATTATTTAGTGATATATTCTTGTGGTCTTCCTTCTTATAATGAACAAACTAAAATCATTAACTTGTATGGAAATAAAAGATGAGTAGGTTCTAATCAGACTACTCACCAACTCATAGGTAGGTACGAGGCTATCAGCCCTAGGGCCTGCCTATACAAGCCTATCCAAAAAGGTACCCTGGCTTTCGCCACCCAAGAAAATTATTTTCCTGTGCCCTTGTCGAGCAGAGCCACAGAGGTGATCCCCTGGGGTGAATTTCCTATTTCCCATCCAATCATCAAGATTTTTCTTAAAGAGTGCTAATGAGGAGCTTTGTTTGATACAGATAGGTAGCTTGTTCCACAGTATGGAAAGTCTCTGGGATAGGAATCTATCTGTTCGGTTTATTGTGGTGATAAGGTTTAGGTACCTAGAGCATGTAGCTTGGAGGGATTGGGATTTCTTTAAGTGGAGCATGTACAACAGCTCTGGGTTCGACGTAGCTTTGTATGTTAGGCAGAGATCACCTCTGAGTAGGCGATATGCGACGGTGTAAAGCTGGAGTCTTTTGAGATGATCTGCGTAGGGCATGTGTTTGAGGCTGGTAATCCTCTTTGTGAGGTATTTCTTTGGCCTTTCCAGTTGCTGTAGATGTCTTGTGAGTTACATACTAAAAGGGGCATTGTACTCTATAATGGGTCTAATGAGTGACGAGTAGAGGGGAACAATGACCTCTTTTTTCCTGGATGAGAAACCTTTTGTGATGAGGTGTGCCACGTAGAAGGATTTCCTGACTACTCTGGCGATGTGATTATCAAAGGAGAGACTACTGTCCACCGGTGTCCCAAGGTCTCTTATCACACTTTTGGTGTTAAGTAGACTACCACCTATGTGGTAGCTCATGGGTACAGAGTTTTTACCAAAGGGGATGACAATGCACTTTTTAGCACTGAGGTTGAAGCCACGGCTTTGACACCAGGCATCTGTCTCATTGAGGCCCTTTTGTAGGATGTCCACATCGTTAGGAGTTTCAGTTATGGCTCCTAGGTTGCAGTCATCTGCAAACTTCGTTAGCCAAAGACCTTCTGTGTTAGCTTGTACTTCAGAAAAGTAGATACCAAACAGGAGAGGACCCAGGACTGAACCCTGTGGTACTCCACTTGTCACTGGTCTGAAGTTGGATTTGGAGTCTGCTACTTTCACAGTGTGGGTTCGGTCAGTGAGCCAGTTGGCAACCCATCTTGTTTTATAGGGATTTATACCTAGTTTAGTGAGTTTATCTATAATTTCAGAGTGGGGGATGGTGTCAAAAGCCCTGGCGAGATCTAGATAGGCTGTGTGAACCACCTTACCCTCGTCTACGGCTTTGGTGACTGCTTCAAAGAAATCAATCAGGTTTAGGAGACATGACCTGCCTTTTATAAACCCGAACTGGGTGGGGTCCAGAGTTTGGAAATTACCATTGTCTGTTTATAAGTTCCAAGATGATACGTTCCATGGCTTTGCAGACCAGGCTTGTTAGGCTAATGGGGCGGTAGTTCCCAGGGTCCGTGGTGGCTCCCCCTTTGTGGAGCGGGATAACCATCGTTATGTGCCATTCAGTGGGCACAAAGCCTAAGGTGAGGCTATGACTAAACATGGTGCTTAGGTGGGGTGCCAGTTTGTTCTGTAGTTCATGTAGAACGCAGCCTAGGATATTGTCAGGTCCATGGATGCTGTGTTCTTGACTTTGGAGAGTGTGGTTTTTACCTGTGCAGCCGTGATTACAGGAACTTTGCATTCTTCCTGTATAGAGATGGGCCCTTTAGGGGGTGGGGGTTAAAGTTAACACTGAACCTATCTGCCAGGATCTTGGCAATATCAGTTGGTTCTGTATATTTAATGCCATTAAGCAGATCTGAGTGTTGCCACTGAGATTCTTGACATAGCTACAGAATGCTTTTTGGTTGTCTTTAGAATCAGTGGCAACTTTGTTTTCATAACTAGCTTTGGAGGATTTTATGAGGGATCTCAGCTTCTTACTGAGGCTGACCAGGGAGTTCTTTCAGTCATGGGATTTTACTCTTTTTTGCAACAGTTTCTTTCTTCTGTTGTAGAGTTTGTTTATGGCAGGGGACCACCAGATTGGCTTCCTTTTTTTGGAGGATAGCAAAGAAGACCTTCAGAAGGAGACGGACTATCATAAATGGAAAGTGTCTTAATTGGGAAGGTATTTGGCAGCAGTCTTTTCCTCATCTCTGAAAAATGAATGTCCCATCCTGCTCTCATTTTTAATCAATTATTGTAAAGCATTAGGCAAATGAGCTGAAGATGTACAGCATGACAGTGAAATCAAACAGACTCGCGTAGTTAAAACTCTTATAACTCTGCAACTACAGTTCAGATTCTTACGCTAATATAGTCACAGAGAGGGTATGCAAGTTGCCAAAAAATTACTTTAGCTACAAACTGCATTATTGCATGGCTATGTTACTAACTGACTGCAAAATTTCAAATCATAACAACATTCCACATTAAAGCACTCTAGTGAAATATATGGGAAAGAAAGCTTGCCAATCACCATTCACTTCCCCCCAAAAAACTCACCAATCAGAGCTCCTAAATACTGGACTTGTCTACAATTAATGAGGCTCCTTCAATTCATTAGTACAGTTTGTTTCTACAGCCAAGTACTCATCTCACTTGATAAATCAGCATTGTCCATTTCCAAATCTGTCCTTTTTACAGCCACAGTAAGCTGGATCCTGTGCATCAACCACTTAACTCACTCAAGTCTGAAACTTGTATACTTTCGGTTCACTCGTACCTCTTTATGGCATCCACAACTTTTTGGGGGTCTGACTTCTTTAACCAAGTGACTTACCAGCTCATAATAGGCAGTATTAGAAAAGGCAAGGAGTTGTAACAAAATGATACTAACATGGTTAGTTTAGGATGTCCTACAGTGGATAAATTCATCTTTGTTTGCCACTTACAGGACAGTTCACTGAAAATGTAGGTTTATATTACACAACATTAGAAATATTGCCAGTTGTTTGTTAGTAAAAAATTCTTATGTATGCAATACTCCAAACCCAAGTGACTTGCAAACTGTTACATGACATTAGGTGAAACCTTAGATGATGTTGAAGAAAACTGTCTAATATTTGCACTGTAAATTAAACATCTTGAGAGATTATCCAGTATTTATGCATTGCTAATTAGACAATTAAACATATGTTTTCATACTTCTGTAAATAACTCAGTAAATATGCACATACAGAAGAATTTACTTCTGTTGTTTGAAAGCTTATGTCTGGTTAACAAAAATATTCTAATAGATGTCTAGGTTGTACAGTGACGCAGTGGTGCAGTGTCGCCTCACAGCAAGAGGTTCTCCGATTCAGTTCTCGGCTGGGGTGCCTTCTATGCGGAGTCTGCATATCCTCCCTGTGTTCATCTGGGTTTTCTTTGGGTGCTCCGGTTTCCTCCCACAATTCAAAGACATGCATCTGGTGTGTTCCTCCCTGGGCCTCCGCTGAAAATTGGCTTTGTTCCAAGTCGGACTTTCCTGGTACACAAATGTTAAATAACAAAATAGTTTGTGAAAGTTTAGAAAAAAAATAGGGCGAGATTTGTGTGCATTATATTACAATATTTCTGGAAAAGACTATGAATGCACTCACTATTATCACTGTAAACAATACTGCTTACTAAAAACATTGCTATTTGTACAGTTTTAATAGCTTTTATTATTGACAAAATATTTACATGTGTTTATCTTATGCTTTTTAAATTTATTTTTCAGAAAATGCTCTGGAATGCAAAATTTGTGTAGGCTGTTACAGGAGTGATATTCCACACCACATAGATGTATGTCACTGAGTTAAATAAGTTCTTAAAAGTGTACATGAAAATAACCAAAGAATAGTATGTGCAGGCACAGTTCATACACCACACACACACACACACACACACACACACACACACAGCTGTGCCAATCTCGCCGTCCCTACTGAGGCTGCTGCATCTGCTGGGTGAAAAAGGGCAAACTTCCAACAGCCAGTAGCTATGGATTTCAAGTAACTGTGCTTTGCAATAAAAAAGATGGTTCCCGCATGACTCTCGGCAATAACTGAAAAAAAATGTCAACCAAATCAAACAGCTTGGTATACATCTAGACAAAAAGATCATACTCCTCCAACACTGTGCGGCACTTTCGTTAAATAAAACATAAAAACTTAGTTATGCTGTGTAGACAAAGCCTGCCACACCAGGAACCAGAGCCACTCTAGCATATGTCCTTCAGTCCACAATGCTTTTTATGTCTATGTTCTTCTCCCCAATGTCTACAAAAACATGCTTTATTAAAGGTACATAAAACAAAACAGAGAAGTTTGCTGCAGGTCACAGATCAAAAAATCAGTGTTTGAGCCTTTAATCTCTACAATGACATTTTGCAAACCTGGCTTAAGCAAAGTCCTTTCCTCAACAAAATTCTTATGCAGCACCTTCCTCAGAAGTAATTAGAAGTTATGTACTCACCATAACGTTCCATCTGAGTAGGTGTATTCATTTGTCTGCAACCTGTGGGTTATGGATCCGATATCGGATCCGAACCGGCATGGTTTTCCAGCTATGGATCCGAGCTCTCAGCTCCTCCCCTCACCCATAATGCCCTGCTCTCCCTACATGACCTCAGATCGAGTTTGCCAACAGCATGAACACCCTGAAAAGGGTAACACATAATATGCAGGAAACTGAAAAGGCCAGGGGGATAGGAGGGCGGGATGGTTGCAGACAAATGAATACACCTACTCAGATGGAACGTTATGGTGAGTACATAACTTCTAAATCTGAAGTAGGAGATTCATTTGTCTGCAACCTGTGGGACAGAGTCCCCAGCTACCTGAATCTTGGGCGCCATCATGGAAGGATATTCCGAGCACCGGAGCCAAAGGATGCTCTACCCCTAGATGTAATATCCAACTTGTAGTGGGAAATAAAAGTATGAGATGAAGCCCAAGTGGCTGCTGAACAAATATCATCCAGAGGAATCCTAGCCTTAAAGGCCGAGGTAGAGACTGACCGGGTTGAATGGGCATGTACTCCCTCCAGTGCGGGCCTTCCAGAAGCTTGATAAGCCAATAAGATGCACTGTGAAATCCAGCGAGATAATGAGACTTTAGAAATTGGCTTGCCCAAATTAAATTTAGCAAAGGAAATAAACAACTGGTCAGATTGCCTATGACCAGCAGTCCTGTTTAGATAAAATCTAAGTTGCCTGTGAACATCTAAGGAATGAAGCTTATATTCACCCTTGTTTTGATATTTAGGAAAGAAAACAGGGAGGTTAATGGATTGATTAATATTTGCTTCAGAAGCTACCTTAGGAAGAAAGGACGGGTTGGTCCTGAGGTATACACGGTCTGGATGAAAGACCAAGTAAGGAGGCTTGGCTGATAAGGCTTGAAGTTCTGAGACTCTCTTGGCCGAGGTAATGGCTACTAAAAAGGCCGTCTTGAAAGATAAAAATTTCAGATCTACCGTAGCCGTCGGTTCGAAGGGGTGAGCGGTCAAGGCCTGGAGGACCAAAGAAAGGTCCCAAGGAGGAACCACTTGCTTTACAGGGGGCCTGAGAAGGAAAGTACCTTTTAGGAAAATCTTACACAATTTGGCAGACATCAGTGGACTGGAGTCATGACCAATGTGATAATGAGAAATTGCCGCAAGTTGTACTTTGACCGTGGAACTGCTGGCACCATCATTAAAAAGAGTGGTTAAGAAGTCAAGCACCAGAGGAAGGGGAACTGTGAAGGGGTTTAGGCCTTGCCGCTCCGCCCACAAGGAGAACCGTTTCCACTTACTGCGGTAAACTTTCCTGGTGGATGGTTTATGAGCCGCCACCAGGATGGCCTTAACTGGGGACGAAATACCGGGAGTCCTGATCAGGAGTGGAACTGGAGCAGCCAAGCGGTCAGCTTCAGGTTGTCCAGATTCGGGGTTGATAAGCGGGATGGATGAGATATCAGATCCGGAATGGGATCTAGAATCCAAGGAGGATTCACTGAGTGAGACCTTAGGAACATCTGTCGAGGCCAAAATGGGGCAATGAGAATCATTCTGCACCCCAACCGAGAGGCTTTCTGAAGAACTTGGAGCATCAGAGGCAAGGGGGGGTAAGCATAAAGAAGACCGGGTGGCCAAGCATGCACCAGAGCGTCTCTTGGAGTACCTCCGGGAGGAGGTATTAGAGCGAAAAAACTGTCGCACTTGGTGTTTGAGGGAGATGCAAAAAGATCGCAACAAGGAGTTCCCCACCATGCGAAGATGCGTTCCGCTACCTGAGTATTGAGAGACCACTCGTAAGGGGTGAGAATGGTGCGACTGAGTTTGTCCGCAAGGATGTTGGACCGACCCAGAATATGCGTTGCTATGAGAAAGCGGTTGGTGGAGATTGCCCATTCCCACACTCTCATGGCTTCTCGACAAAGAGGGTAAGACCTGGTTCCTCCTTGCTTGTTGATATACCAGACGACAGACATGTTGTCCGATTGAATCGCAATTGTTCCCAAGGGAAGAAAGGTCTGAAGTGCTAGCAACGCTAAGAGCACTGCTCTCATCTCTAGAACGTTGATATGCAGTAAGGTCTCTGAATCGTTCCACGTGCCTTGGACCGTCCGGCCTGCAAAATGCCCCCACCCGAGGCGGGAGGCGTCCGTGGTCACCGTGGTGAGAGGGGGAGAAGCACAAAAGGGGCGGCCTCCGTGGAGATCTGGAGAGTGTAGCCACCACAGGAGGGACCGCTTGCAAGCCTTGCTGATCGCAATGGGATGATGCATAGGAAGAGCAAGATACGACCACTGAACTAGGAGTGTCCATTGAAGGATGAGCATATTGAACCTGGCGAGAGGAAGAAGCGCTATTGCTGCCGCCATGGACCCTAGGGCCCTCAGGACCAACTCCGCCGGAACTGAGCTTGAGTGGAGAATGGCCCGCACCTGGAGCTGCAGATTCTGAATTCTGTCCGCAGTGAGGAAGGCTCTTAATCGCCTCGTGTCTAACCTGGCACCTATAAAATCTATGAACTGCGTGGGTGCTAGGTTGGATTTTTCTGTATTTATTGTGATGCCCAGACAGGGAGCAAGATGGAGAAAGAAGTCTCGCGCCAGTAGTAGTAGATGCCTTGTTGGGGCGGTGAGAAGCCAGTCGTCCAGGTAAGGAAAGACCTGCACCCCCTGAAGCCTCAGGTGGGCCGCTACCACTGCTAATACTTTGGTGAACACCCTGGGGGCTGTGGTGAGACCAAAGGGAAGGACCCGAAATTGGTAGTGACTGGCTCCCAGCCGGAAGCGGAGAAACCTCCTGGAGCGCCTGTCCATAAGTATATGGTAGTACGCATCCTTGAGGTCTATGGAGCACATCCAGTGATTTTCTCCCAGAAGGGGGAGAATAGACTGCAACGTAACCATTCGGAATTTCTCTTTGGGAACTGCCAGGTTCAAGAGTGAAAGGTCTAAAATTGGTCTTAGATCCCCCGTCTTTTTTGGCACAAAAAAGAACCTGGAGTAGAACCCTGATCCGATCTGGTCTGGGGGGACGGGCTGGATGGCTCTCTTCTTTAGCAGATGGCCAATTTCTGCCAAAGCGGCCTCCCACTGACCGGGTGGAACGTCGGGGAGGGACTTCAATTTTGGCATGTGACAAAATGGGATACGGTATCCTCTGGATATGATTTGGAGGACCCAGCGGTCTGATGTTATGGACTCCCATGCCGCTAGGTGCTCCGAAAAACGTCCCCCGACTGCCTCCAGAGTGGAGCAGCCGGGCAACCCTTCAGGGCTGCTGCGCGGGCTGTTCAGAGAAGGGTTCTCTGGACCCGAAGTTCCTGGGAGCCCCTCTGCCCCTGGGGCGGCGTCCTCCCTGTCCTCCTCTGCCACGGAAGGACTGGTTGTCCGGAGCGGGCTGGGATTGCTGCGACTTCCGGAACCACATCTTCTTCTGGCCCTTTTGGTTCCTAGAATAGGGCCTCTGGGGCACAGAGAAGCGGATTCTGATGGCAGACAGCGTCTTCCCGTCCTTTTCGCTCTGGGTCAAGGTATCACGAACAGTTTTGCCAAAGAGGGCAGAACCATCGAAGGGGGCGTTCGCAAATGACGCCTTGAAGGGCTCCGTGAAATCGCAATGATGGAGCCAGGCCTGACGTCTGGTAACTAGGCCTGCCCCTGCGGCTCTAGCAGCACCTTCCGTAGCATGGGACAGTAACCGCATAGAGGTATTAGTGACGGACCTGAGAGTGGCCATACGGGTGGAGTGCAACACTTTGTCCTCCTCCGACATAGACTCTGGGGGGGAAGCAGCGTATTCTTTAATAAGATCGCGCTGCATCCTAATCACATGTGCCAGGTAGTTCAGCGCCCTTACTGAAAAGGTCGCTGAACTAAACATCCGCTTCCCCAAGCGGTCCATCATCCGAGACTCGGGATGGACTGAGGGACTCTCCTGAGCAAGTTCCCTCTTGGTGGCAGCCGCCGTCAACATGGCATCTACCGGAGGCCCCTTACTCCAATGGGCACGGTCAGCCGGGGGACTGAGTATACGGTCGGGCCTTTTGGGATTGGCTCCACGGTGTCCGGTTCCTTCCACGCCCTGGTGGTAATAAGGTCCACCAGGGGGTCGGCAGGAGGGGACACCCAAGAGGTAGACGGGCCCGCTTCAAATGCCTCCAAGAACACGGACTCGTCCGAGGAAGACTTGGGGCAGACCACCCCTTATGCGGAGCATTTCCATGATGTCTCCAAATGAGACATCCTCAGGGGGTGATCTTGGGGAGCCTTCCCCTTCCTCCAAGTCCGTGTCTTCTGTGAGAGACTCGGGGGAGTCAATGTGCCTCCTTTTGCACGTATGTTTGCGGGGGGCATCCTCCGGGGGGCTGTCAGAGGACTCCTCGCAAACAGTGACCTGTTCCCAAGGAACAACTTGGGGCAAAGGAGCGGGCTGTCCCAATGGCCGGATGGTGGAAGCCTGGCCCAGTGGAGATGGAGCGTGGGACGGAGCCGAAGCAAGTGCCGGGGGTCCGGAGACCCTCAACAGGGCCCTCTCCACTACATCAAAAGCCGAAGGGGAGCCGACCTCGACCAAAGGATCCGACAATCGGCTCCCTCGGATCCGAGAGTGGATCGAGCCGGCGCTGGCGCCGGATCCGAGGGACAGTGCGCTCCGACACAGACGGGCGCCGAAGGAGCACTGATCCCCGGATCCGGCTCGGATCCAGGCTCCGAGGTCGGATCCGGCACTCGAGGGCAGGGTCGGATCCGAAGTACCGAGTACTATCGGCGCAGACCCACCCCCGGCTCCGAAGCTGCTCGGCTCCAACTGCTCCGAACCCGGGTAGCGGGTCGGAGAAGGAGCTATAGGTTTAAAGAAAGGGGTCGAGCTCCCTCCCAGAGGGGGGGGGGAGGCAAGAGCACTCCCATCTGCATCTGGGCCTGGATGAACTTTCTCATCATCCGGTCCAGATCAGCGTCTGATAAACTATAGGTCGATCTCGACGAGGCTACCGAGGTAGGCCTTGAGTGCCTCCTGGATAGCCTCGACGGAGATCGGGTCTCCTCCTCCTCAGGTCCCGGTGAAAAGCACACGGGTGACCGGAACCGAGGAGGGGGAGAACCAGCAGACAAGGAGGCCGGAGGAGAAGCCCGCTTGGCAGGCGGGGCCGAAACAGTGGTCTCGGCCCGCCGCTTATGGTGCTTCTCCCTCCGGTCCTTCTTTCTAGCTTCCCTCTCCTCCGAACCACTACAGGGAGGTTGAGTCCCAGGAGGAGGAGGGGGAGCAGGAGAGGAGGAAACCGCCACGGTACCCCCCGAAGAAGTGGAAGTCGGAGCCGAGTCCGGGGGCAAAAGTCCCGCCAGGACCAGCTTAGACCTCCGCTCCTTCAATGCCCTGGGGTTGAACCCTGCACAAATGGAACATCCAGAAGTGAGGTGTTCAACCCCAAGGCATCGAACGCATAGTGTGGCCATCAGCAGGCGAAAGCTTATGGCCACACTCGGAGCACTTCGAAAAAATAGCCTTAGGTTGTTCAGACATCCTAAGCCTAGCTTTACTTAAACTAAGTAAAAAAGTAAAAGTAAACTAGTCACACAACACAGGCCCAAACACACACTACGCTACCAGCGTGGGGAGGGAAACTAAATATATATAAAGATTTATAAAACTAAAAAGCTTTAACTACAAAAAGGAACCTAACCTTTCACACAAAACTGTCAAAAAATTTAACTTTTAGCACTAGAGAATCTTAATAAAACCACTTAGCTGTAGAGCTCAAGAAAACCAATCTGGTCACCAGCGCGGCAAACTAGATCTGAGGTCATGTAGGGAGAGCAGGGCATTATGGGTGAGGGGAGGAGCTGAGAGCTCGGATCCATAGCTGGAAAACCATGCCGGTTCGGATCCGATATCGGATCCATAACCCACAGGTTGCAGACAAATGAATCTCCTACTTCAGATCTTAGGTTAGCTGCTGTGTTCTAATTCAATGTCCCCCAAGTCTTGCTTGTTTTTAACACCTTTATTAATAAATAATAATAATATTTATTAAATGATCATTTAAGACACAGGCAAACATACATTTACATAAAAGAAAACAAACCATATTAACATGTTCCAACTTACAAACATACTTCACATGTATAATCATTAATCTAACAAAGCATAAATTGATCAGTTCCTGACTTCCCTTAAACCTCGTTCCTCCTCCAAAACATTTTTCTGCATGTATTGTTTCCACAGTTTTCATTTTTTGTATGTAATTTACCCTACCCTTTTCTAAATATTTCACTTCCAGTTCTTTTATCTCTGTGACATGAGCAGTTTGGAATCAGATCAGGATGTAGCAAAACTGACGCAACGTTTGCAGTGAGACGGACAGTTGAGAAGCTAGAGATCAGGAAAGAGTCCAAGTGAGTCCAAGTGAGTATTCCTAGACTTGGAAAAAGCATATGACAAGATCCCAAGAAAGCTGGTTTTGGCAGTCCTGCTGTGGTTCAAATTCCCATAAAGTGAAGGCTATGTACAAAGATCCAATGATTCAAGTACTAACGGTGTTCAGTCTCACAGAGGGGCTCCCAGTGAGAATGGGTGCGCATTATGGTTCAGCTCTGAACCCACAGCTGTTCATACATGTGATGGACTACATTAGCAAACAGGTCAGAGGGGATAGATCAACAAAGTTGCTGTATGCATAAGATGCGGCATTACAAGCAGACTCTGAGCAAGAACTTCAGCAAAGGATAGGGGAATGGAATGCAAAACTGAAGGCACATGGGGTGAAACTAAGTACAGATAAGACAGTGGAAATGGCAGCAAATTGGAGAAATTAGAAGCAGCTGAGAACTGAGACAGAAGGGAAGATAGATTTAGTTATCTTGGAGGAGTAGTTGAGTAGAAGGGAAGTCTGAATGAAGAGATTAAAGCTAGAATCAGAACAGCAGCAGCCAACTGGTATAGAATGTCAGGTGTAGTGTACGACAAAATGCCAAGGAAGCTGAAAAAAGCTGAAAAGTAAGGTGTACAAAACAGTGGTGTGACCAGTACTACTGTATGGTACAGAATCCAGGGCAGTAAAGGCACAGCAGATGAGGAAGCTAGAGCTGAAGTGCCTGAGACGGGTGGTAGGATGCACACTGTGGGACAGACGAAGAAATGAGAACATAAGAGCAGAAGCCAAAGTAGCTCCGATTGAAGAAAAGATCAAAGAGAACAGATTACGGTGGTTCAGACACATGTGCAGCAAAGCAGAAAACAATCTGGTGAAGAAGATTTGGGACAGACAGGAAGATGGTAGCAGTAAACGAGGGCATGTCGCAAGGAGGTGGATGAATTGTGTGAGAGAAGATGTGCGACAGCCAGGCAAGAGTGTCGAAGAAGTCAGGAATATGGCATTGAAGTCAGAGAGATGGCGACAGTTAACATGACACCCTGACCCAATGCAGAAAATGGAAAAAAGGGGGTTGATGATGACACCTCCAACATTTGCCATCTACCTGAGGGAAAATTCTTTGGAGTCTGCTTGGAATATAAAAGTATCTATGCAAAAGATTGCCCGATTTCTAATACTTTTCTCTTCTGCCAGTGTTTTGCAGCTGTTTCTGATGGTATGCTTGCATCTTTTCTAATAAACACCTCAGCTGCTTTCTCATGGCCAGATTTGGAGCACATACATGATATGGCCATTCCATTAACAAATCTCTCTGTGGAACACGAGTGCAATTGTTTATCTGCATTTGCATAAAACTAATGAAGTTTGTTCCTTCCAGTTTCTCCAATATAGCAAAAAAAAAAATCTCACAATTTCCCTGCATGTTCTGTTTTCAACTCTACTTTTTAAAACTGCCCTTCTTGAGAAGACTGTGGTCAGGTCTTTCCTTCATTTCAGCTTCTGATTTCTGGAGCTCAAAAAAAAGATTACCCCTTCTCCCTATTCAAGTGAAACAGATCTCTTCCAATAGACTATTCAAACGCAATTTGGACCAATGGATGGGGAATTGCAAATTCACCACTGGCTTGTCGCCTGTGGCCCTAATGGACAGAGGCAGTTTGTAGATACCCAAGGCACAGGCATATAGCAAAGCCATTCTAGCCCATGGGCACTGATAACTGGAAAAAATTGGTGCGGGTTTGTGCTTGTTTTAGCAAAGCTCCACAGTTTGGCAGCCAGCTACTGCTCTGCTGTATCTATCTCATCAGTTCAAGCCATCTGCTGATCTCTGCCAAACTTAAGTAGAATTTTCCACTGTATATCGCACTTTTGAACTACATTTTTACCATATCACTGTGTATTTGAACTGTTTTTTTTTTAAATTGTTGCAGTTTGTCGTTGCATAGACTAGATTCAGACCTGCTAAATCTAGTTCTGTTTGTATAACTTGAGCACTAAACCAAGCCATCTTTTGTTGGTGAGGGGTTCCCTGCACCCTAGTGGCAGGAGTGTGCAGTTAGACCTCATCTGATTGAAGGTTGCTGGAACAGGGCTCAGTTTTGAGATTTTTTTTATTGGTTAATTTGTTTAAATCAGTTTTCTCTCATTTACTATTGCTACATAAGTACCGTGTTTGCACTTGTCTTCTACGCAGGTTGTCAGCATGCACACCTCACCACCTGTACATACCAAACCAACACACAAAAATACATATGTGGAGGTCCTTACCAGAAGCTTATCTAAACATCAGAGACCTCCCAAACACAAACACAAGCAAGATTCACATAATACAGCCTCTGCAGAACATAGTACACATAATGTATCACACACCAGTGTCTTACCAGTCAAGCCTCTAAGTCATAACACAAAAACAAACATCTTGGTCATAGCCAACTCAATACTGAGACACTCAGATGCCCCTCTCACCAGACTGGATAAGGCAAAAGTCACAGTTGGCTGTCTGTTAGGTGCCAGGATCTACAACATCATACATGCACGCAAGTCTCTCAACAACAGATGTTATGACTCCGTCATAGTCCATGTTGGTGTGAATGACTAGAGACGTACCTCACTGGAGTATACAAAGAGAGGCATGACTGAGCTCTTTGATTATGCATCTCAGGCAGGTATATCCCTAGCCTTAACCAGGACTTTACCTTCACCTAGGATGATACCTCAGTGCAAACAAAAAATGATTGACTTCAACAACTGGCTTAGTTTCTGGTGTCATTCAAAGGGGGATCCAGTATCTGTCAGCCTGGGATGAAATGGTCGACAGACCTCGACACTTTGCCAGAGATGGTCTTCATCTATCACCTCTGGCATTTTGGTTACTGGCTACAGCTCTTGCCACCTCCACAGTGCCTTTTTTAAGCAATGTTACAAGAACAAAATTCCCAGTGTAAAAATACCCTCTAAAAAAAGTCACGGTGATGCTGCTAAAACAACCTCAAGGTTATGCTGACAAACACTAGGAGCCTAAACCAGAAACTACACTCAGTGGAAGCAGTCCTCACCCTGGAAGATGTTGACATTTGTGCAGTCACCGAGACCTGGTTTAAGGCTGCAGAGAGCACCCCAGCTATACCAGGTTGCATTTCCTTCCACACGTTCAGAACACAAACTGAAAAGTGTGAGAACTAAAGGAGGTGGTGTATCAATACTCATTAAAGATAAATACACCTCTAGATTGGTTCCTTGAATTACTCCAGATGCATGCGACTGTAGGTAAGACTCCTCTTCAGGTCACTGACAGCTATAGGACCCCCTCCATGAATCAGGACATTCACTCAGCCTACTTGGATCTACTTGAGTCAAACAAGATACAACCAACCTCCCTGGTCTTGGGTGACTTTAATTACACATCCATTGACTGGGTAAACTATATGAGTTCTAACTCACTTGCTCAAAAGTGTAATGACTGCAACAGTGAAACACGAAGAACATCAATAACACACGACCCACCCCCCCCCAGCAACAACTACATTAAAAACTTTCTCCAAGGCCAATTACAACCCTCTTATGTGACAGCATAAACAGCTTTATAGCCTCTCCCCACTGATGGAACAGACACCTATGCTGAGCTATACACCACTGCTTTATACGAGTACCTGTGCAATTGTATTGACTCTTCCATACCTAACAGAAGCAAAGCAAGATCTTCAAGAAAAAACAAACCTGCCTGGTGGACAACTGCCATTAATAGGTTATACAATAGGAGAAAGAAGCTGCTATCTAAGAGCAGGATGGAACAATCTTAAAACTGGAAACATTCCCCCCTTAAACAAGCAAATAAGACTTCTAGTGAACTCTTCCAAAGCTAACTACGAATCCAAATTAGCTTCCGTAACTAAGGATAACCGCAAGGCATTCCTTAGTTACATCCGTAACTTCAAAGGTAAGGCCCAGATTTGCAATGAGCTTGTAGCTATTGGTAATAGATATACAGAACCTGTGGATACAGCAAACCTGATGCCTGACAGGTTCAGTGAAAACTTCACTCCCCTGTCCCCACCACATACACCCCAAAGCATCCCTTTCACCTGTCCCCCACCTAGTACCTCCAAGGAATAGGTCTTAAACGCTCTCCCCAAGGCCAAAATAACAGCCTCTATGGTACCAAACAACACCCCGGGCTATGTTCTACACGGGTTGAAACAGGAATTAGCAACACCATTGGGCATGCTTTTCAATCGCAGCCTAAGCATTGGCTTCATCCCAGAGAAATGGAAAACATTTACTGTCATCCCTCTGCACAAAGGGAGTGCATCCACAGATCCTGGGAAATACAGACCCACTAGCCTGACCAGACTTATCTGCAAGGTCATGGAACGAATCATCATGGATATTATTAACAATGATATAGGAAATCTCCAAACGCTCGAACCCACCCAGTTTGGTTTTGTCAAGGGGAGATCATGCCCATTCAACATGGTGAACATCTTTGAGATTCACAGGTTCATAGGTTGGTACTAGGCTATCAGCCCTAGGGCCTATACAAGCCTAGCCATAACAATCCCCTGGCTATGTCTTCCCACATTATTTACTTTCCTGGACCCCTGTCTAGCAGGGCGACTGACATGATCCCTGGGGTGAATTTCCATTCTCCCATCCAATCGTCAAGGTTCCTCTTGAAGAGGTCCAAAGAGGCACTCTGCTTGATATGTATGGGCAATCTATTCCAGAGTCTGGGGAGTCTCTGGGTCAGGAACCAAACCCTCCAGCATGTTTTGTTTATTGTGATGACAAGGTTTAGATCCCTGGAGCGTGTAGCTCTGAGGGATTGGGATTTCTTTAAGTGTAGCATGTCCAACAGCTCTGGGTTTGACATGGCCTTGTATGTTAAGCAGAGATCGCCTCTGAGTAGACGATATGCGACAGAGTATAGCTGGAGTTTTTTAAGGTGGTCAGCATAGGGCATCTGCTTTAGGCCTGTGATTCTTTTAGTGAGGTATTTCTGAGGCCTTTCCAGTTGTTGCAGATGTCTTGAGAGGTACATACCAAATGGGCGTTGTATTCTATAATGGGTCTAATGAGGGATGAGTACAGTGGGACAATGACCTCCTTTTTCTGGATGAAAAGCCCTTCGTGATGAGGTGTGCCACATAGAAGGATTTCCTGACTGTTGTGGCGATGTGGTTATCGAAGGTGAGACCACTGTCCACCTGTGTCCCTAAGTCTCTTATCACACTTTCTGTGTTTAGTGTACTGCCACCTATATGGTAATTCATGGATACATGTTTTTTCCCAAAGGGGATAACAATACATTTCTTGGCATTGAGCTTGAGCCCATGGCTCTGGCACCAAGCATCTGTTTCTGTAAGGCCCTTACAGATGATGAGTATCCACATCATTTGGGGATTCAATAATGGCTCCCAGTTTGCAGTCATCTGGTCACCAAATCTCTAGATGAGGGCAAATCTGTGCATACAGCCTGTGTAGACTTAGCCAAGGCCTTTGACACAAACCCCCTACTCAGGCATCATTGATAAACTCACCCAGCTGGGTATTAACCATACACTGTCAGATGGGTTGCAACCTGGCTCACTGACAGAACTCATACAGTCAAAATAGGGGACTCCACCTCCTCCAGCAGACCCGTAACCAGTGGTGTTCCACAGGGATTGTTTCTGGGACCCCCACTGTATGGAATCTACTTCTCTAAAGTACAGGCTAAAACTAAAGGACCGTGGTTGACAAAGTTTGCTGATGACTGCAAACTGGGAGTGATCATTGAAACCCCCTAGCGATGTCAACATCCTGCAAGAAGGTCTTACACACACTAATGATTGGTGCCAAAGTCATGGTCTTAAACTTAATGCAAACAAATGCATCATCTTCCCCTTTGGCAAGGATGATGTTACTGCAAAATACCACATCAACAGCAATACCCAAAGCACACAGTCAGTGGTGAGAGACCTGGGCACACAGATTGACAGCAATGTTAACTTCAATCACCATGCCTCCACAATGGTAAGAGGGGTGTTTCATATTGCTTATCTCATAAGTAAAAGCATTGCCTCCAGAAAAAGAGTTTATAACTCCCCCTGTACTCTTCCCTCATCAGGCCAATAATAGAGTACAATGCTCCTTTTGGTACGCTCCTTTCCAAACACTTGCAGCAACTGGAGAGACCACAAAGGTTCCTTACAAAGAAAATTCAGGGTCTTTAAAATCTGTGTTATGTGGACAGACTGAAATCATTGTCACTTTACTATGTGTCGTACAGACTGCTCAAAGGTGACCTGTAGCTTGCATCTAGAGCAATCTCTGACCCAGCTTTAATAGAAATGCTGCACAATTGCAAGTCAAATGGCACATGGGTCACTGGCTCAAAGGACCCTAACCTGGTATGCAACTCAAAAGAACTTGCTGGACAGACAAATTTGTCTCACAGAGGTTGCCCCACCTTTGAAACAAGCTTCCTATTCATGTTAAAGCCCCTCATTGGCCCTATTTAAGCGTAATTTGGACGAATGGATGGGTAACCAGAAATTCACTCCCAGGGTTCCACCTGTGTCCCTCTTGGACAGGGGCAGTAGGTGCTGATTTTAGTGTTTGCTTGAACCAGACACCCTTAGGAACATGGGATGAACTTGGCTAGGCTTGTAAGGACCCTGGGGCTGTTAGCCTAGTAACCTCCTATGAATGGTTAGGCATAGAAAGACTCTAGGACCATCATCAGCCCAGTAACCGTCTATGATCCTATAAACTCATGCTCAAAAAAAAAAAAAAAAAAAAAATATATATATATATATATATATATATATATATATATTCCCCCACCCCAAATTCCCCTCTCATGAAGAAAAAAAAAACACAATTTAAAATCCTTTAAAACAAATTGTTAGTGCTGATAGTGGCTGATGATCTTAAATTTGGCCTGCATACAAAAAACTGCATAAAAAAATCATCGAAAACTAGGGATGTGTTACAGAGCCAAAAACTCTCACCACCACAACTAAAATTACACTTGCCACTATTTACTTAACAGTGCTCTTATCTTTGCAAACCTCCAGGCATCACAAAATTCAAAACTTGGAACAAAGCTACAGTAAAGTGGCTAAATTTGCAGCAAACACCCCTTTCAGAACCCACCACTGTATTAGCACTAAAAGCCTAAATTGGTTAGAACTACCCCAACAACTAACATATACACAAGCTTCTTATCACCTACAAAATTATCCAGCATCCATCTACCTGTCCAGCACTAAACAACATTCTACACAACTATGTTCCCATTCAGTCACTACGATCCAATGACCAAAAACTTGCATCTGTCCACAAACCTATCAAATCTGTTGGGCATGGTCTCCATTCATACCATGTTGCTAAGGCCTGGAAAGTACAGTTGTGTACCTATCATAAATGTAGATGTTCAAGTGTATTCACTGTTGCAGTCATTACTCTTGGGTTATCCTGCTGGCAGGCTACCCGCAGTCGGACAGAATTCCAAAGTCTAGGTCCGGCGTCCGTTGCTGTCGCCTCTTCCCTGACGTCAATGCGCCAGGGGTATAAAAGATGCAGCTGACGCCATTTTCTTTAGTTTTTCTTGCCCCAGATGTCAGGTGCCCCCAAAATGGTAGGGTAAAAATATTATGCCAATAATTAAGCATGCAGTAAATTAAATATTTCCTTCATCTACAAGCAAATACATCACATAGGTTGTATAAGATAGAGAAGTATAGGTAAGTCCCAGCAAAGAAAAGGGGGATGGAGGGTGGGCACCCTGGACTGCAACAGTGAATACACTTGAACATCTACATTTATGGTAGGTACACAACTGTACTATGTTCATCGTGTTTCACTGTTGCAGTCATTACTCTTGGGTTGAATCCCAAAGATAAGGCTGTGTGGCTGGGCCTAAATAGGATTAGGAGAGGCTATAAGGCCTTGCAGAACTGCAGTGGTGAAGCCTGCTCTGGATTTAGAGTAGAGAGGTAAATGGTAGTGCTTTGTAAAAGTGTACACTGAACTCCAAGTTGCAGCTTCTAAAATGTCTTTGGTTGGTACTCCTCTGAGAAAGACTGCTGAAGTGGCTGCTGCCCTGGTAGAATGAGGCCTAATGCCCTTGGGCACTGATTTGCCATGTTGTGAGTAGCAGAAACGAATGCAGTGGCCTATCCATTTTGAAATAGTCTGTTTTGAGATAGGCTTTCCTTGAAATCCTGCAGCATATGCCAGTAAAAGTTGCTCAGTTTTTCTGAAAGCTTTAGTTCTGTCCAAGTAATAGCATAGTTGTCTGTGTATGTCCAAGGAATGCAGAAGTCTCTCACCCTTATTCTGTGGGTTTACATAAAAGGTAGGCAAATGAATGGTTTGGTTAAGGGCCACACTGGACACTACCTTAGGCATAAATGTTGGGTTCATCCTTAGAGAAACCCTGTCTGGATGGAAAATAATGAAAGGTTCCACAGCCATGAGTGCCTGTAACTCTGAAACTCGTCTTGCAGAGGTTATTACTAGGAGCAGAGCTGTTTTCCAAGATAAAAACTTTATATCAGCTGTATTGGCTGGATCAAAAGGCGTCAGTGTGAGTTTTTCCAAGACATAATTGAGGTCCCACGCAGGTATTGGGGCTCTCCTTGGAGGTCTTATGTTTTTGGCCCCTCTGAGGTACTGCTTTAGCAATGAATGGGAAAAAATAGGAGGTTCCATACTGTAATGAGCTGAAATGGCAGAGGCATGAATTTTAATTGATAAAAAGGATAGGCCTTTGTCCAGCATCTCAGTTAGGTATTGTAAAATCTGAGGAATGTTTGGTACCGATATGTCAATTCCTTGTGCCTGGTTCCAAGCACAGAATCTTTTCCATTTTTCTGCATAAGATTTTCTGGTACTGGGCCTCCTGGCCTCCAAAATAACATCCATCACTGCTTTAGAGAGAGGTGTACTTTGAATGGTTACATTATCCACCATGCTGCCAGATTTAGGGTCCTGAGTTGGCTGTGCAGAATCTGATTGTTTCGCTGGGTCAGTAAGTGAGGAATTAGAGGCAATGTCCATGCTGGGCCTTGAGACAAGCTTTTTAGGATTGGGTAACAGTGCTGGCGTGGCCAGTCTGGGGCAATCAGAATCATTCTTGGCTTCTCTTGTTTGACCTTTAGGAGTACCTTGGGGAGGAGAGGCAGAGGAGGAAAGGCATATATTGTTAGACTTTTCCAGCTGAATGACAGAGCATCCACTTTCCATGCTTGCTTGTGATAAGTCCTTGTGCAGAATTTCTGTAGTTGGCAGTTGTGAGGGGAGGCAAATAGATCTATGTCTGGGCATCCCCATTCTTTTTTTATCATGCTGAAGACTTGTGGATCCAGTTTCCACTTGTGAGGATCCGTAAGGTTTCTGCTTAGTTCGTCTGCCAGAGTATTGTTCTTTCCTGGCTTGAATTGTGCTTGCAGGTGTACTTGATAAGTCAATGCTGTGTTCCACAAAGTCATGGCTTGTCTGCAGAGGGGGTAGGAATGTGTGCCTCCCTGCTTGTTTATGTACCACATGACTGTAGCATTGTCCGTCCTTATCAGTATTTGTCCTGGATGGAGTAGATCCTTGAAAGCTGTGAGGGCATTCTGAAAAGCTAGCATCTCTTTTTGATTGATATGTAGATGCATTTGGCTTGTGGACCATGTGCCCTGAATACATTTTCCTGCCATGTGTGCTCCCCAGGCATAATCTGATGCATCTGTTGTTATTGACTGCCTGGCTGTGAGTAGAGTGAATGGCCGTCCCTTGTTGAGGTGACAGGCATGAGCCCACCATCGAAACTCCTGTTGCAGGCAAGGAATGAGGGAAATTAATGCTTCCAGGCTTTGGCAATGTTAAGTCCAGACACTTTTTAGGTACCATTGAAGTTTCCTCTTATGTAGTCTGGCATATGGAATTAGCAGAATGCAGGATGCCATGAAGCCCAAGGCCTGCAGAATTTTTCTTGCAGATAACTGGGTCTTTGTTGCCAACATTTTGAAGTAAGAAGTTAGTTGCCTTTGTCTGGTGTGAGATAAGCCATCTGGGCAGTTGTATTTAAGCTTGCACCCAGGAATATTATCTCTTGAGAGGGTACTAGTTGTGATTTCTTTTCATTTACTGCGTACCCTAGGCAAATTAATAGTCTTTTTACGAACGCCAGATGCTTTAGTAGAGTGTCCTTGTTCTCTGCTTGTATAAGGCAGTCGTCCAAGTAAGGATAAATTTGAATTCCTCTTTGTCTGCAAAATGCAATTACTGGTGCCAGGCATTTTGTGAAGACCCTGGGCGCAGCAGATAAGCCAAAGGGCAGTGCAGAGAATTGGTAGTGCATTGAGCCAGCTATGAATCTGAGGTATCTTCTGCAAGATTGTCTGATTGGTATATGCAGGTATGCCGCTTTTAGGTCCAAAGTTACAAGCCAAGCCTTCTTGCCCAGCATGGGCAGAAGCTGCTGCAGAGTTAACATTTTGAATTTTGGAACATCCAGAAATGTGTTTAGAAAAGACAGGTCCAGTATTGGTCTCCAGGCTTTGTCCTTTCTGGGAACCAAGAAAAGTCTTGAGTAAAATCCTTGTCGCTGCTCTTACTGTGGTACTTGCTGAATGGCCCTCATCTGCATAAGGGACGAAACTTGTTTTTGTGCCTCTGCCCATTGATTGTGTGGCAGGTTTGGCATACCTTTTGCCTTTGGCAGGGTGTGAAAGTGAAACCTGTAGCCCTGGGACACTATATTCAATACCCATTTGTCCTGGGTGATCATGTGCCAGTTTTGAGAGAAAAGTGCTAGTTTTCCCCCTAAGGGGGCTGCAAGAAGATAAGTGCTTGGTGCTGGCAGAGGCAAGTCATTGGGACTGTTTCCTGTATGGCTGTGCTTTGTCTTCTCCACTTTTGGAGGTAGAAGCGCCCCACTGTTTAGGCCTGTATGAGCCCTGGGGCTGGGATCTGCCTGCCTCTTTGTGGCCTGTCCGACACTGGAAAGGACCAATTCTTTGTAGGTCAGTTCCTGCTAAATTTTGGTGGCTGAACCTGTAAGAAATCCTTTACTGTTTGCATAGATTTCACTTTGTCCTCCATTTTCTTCAAAACTTCCTCTGCTTTAACACCAAATAAAGTATCATGCTGTAATGGAGCATCTAATAATTTTGCTTTAACATGATCAGGCAGATTTTGTTCCTTTAACCAAGCATGCCTCCTAATGACAGAACCCGTAACTGCGGCCCTGCAGGAGGCCTCCACAGAATCAAAACCACATTGCAATGTATGCTTTCCCACTTGTTCAGTTGCATGCAATAAATCCTGTATTTCGTTATTTTCTGTACAATCAAATTAGTCAACATTTTCTGTTTTAACAGTGACATTAAGTATTGCTGATATTTAATCATATGAAATTGACAATTTAAAGCCTTCACAGCCAAAGTAGCAGAAGTGTAAACCTTTTTCCCCATCTGTCTAGTGCCCTTGAATCCCTGTCAGAAGGGACACTTTTTTTGCAGTAGCGGCCTTAACCCCCTTGGGACCCTGAGAAATAGTTTCTGGGTCAGCAGGATTTTTATATAGAAATTTATGTGAATCAAGAACCCTGTAGTATCTGTCTGGTTTAACAGGAGCTGGAGGTAAGGAGTCTGAAAATACATCATCTACAATGTCTAGCACAGGGGGAATACCAAGAGGCTTGTGCTGAGGAAGTAAAAGAAAATCTCTAAGCCTTTTCTTTGATTCTGAGTAATCTTGGCTCTCCCAGTGGAAGTGCTCCCTCATGGTATGCAGGGTTTCCCCAAAAGAATAATCCTCAGGAGGAGAGGCTGAAGGAATGGATTCTTCAGCATCAGATTCCTCATAGGGAGGAAGAGAGTATTCCTGTACAGAAGAGGAGTCAGAGGAAATGGAAACCTGATCTGAAGAGTCATAGTCTGTCTCTTGCCTAGGCCTCTTGTCAGGAGGGGGATGGGAACCCCTGATATAAGGTCTTCGGCCATTTTGAGCATCTGTTTCTTAGGCATGGAAGTCTGTCCTGGAGAATGCTGTACTTGTTTCTTTGTCTTTAAAGCTGCTGTAATCTTTGCTTTTGAAGCTGTAGTAGGCTTTACATATAGCTGTGTAGGTCTGAAAACACCCTCAGAAGCCGATGCCTGCTCAGCGGCTCCGGACCCATCTGAGGGAATGAATTACGAGTGTCCAATACCTTGAGTATCCAGAGGCCTAGCTGGCTCCACGTGGGAGTAGTCAGTGGCCTGTGGCTCTGAGGTAGTGGGTGTCAGGGGCTGCGAAAGCACCTTACTGAGAACCGGCGAAGCGGCAACTGGCTTAGTGGAAGCCACGCCGTCGGTTTTGGATCTCGGATGCCTGTCCTTCTCTTTTTCCTTGCGTTTTTTTAGAAACTCCAGTCGTCGGCTGTTCCAACGGCATTATGTAATTGAATTTTCGGCCAAAGTAATAAGCAAAATCAAACCGACACTTAATAGTGCGTTTGTTGAATCTAGTACAAAACCGACAGCTAGCAACATTATGATTAGGGCCTAGGCAAGGAATACAGTAAGAATGACAATCCTTATGAGGTATTTGCTTCCCACAAGAAATACAATTGTTAACTTTTTCTGACATCGGTCTGGAGCAAGAAAAAAGTTTCCCCAACGGGGTACTTAGCTTTAATGAAGACTTTGGATCTGAAATTCGTCTCTGAAAATCTCAGGAGTCAGCCGACCGGCACTTGTGAACTGCTTTTGCTTCGGGCACCGCATGGCAAGAAAGACTGAAGAAAATGGCATCGGCTGCATCTTTTATACCCCTGGCGCACTGACGTCAGGGAAGAGGTGACAGCAACAGACGCCGGACCTAGACTTTGGAATTCTGGGCGACTGCAGGTAGCCTGCCAGCAGGATAACCCAAGAGTAATGACTGCAACAGTGAAACACGATGAACATCTCCTTACTTGTATCCATCAAATCAGTACCTTCCCATTTTCCAGTCCTTTAAAACAAATCTGAAAGATTTCTGAGCCAAAAACTGGCTCTGTTCTTGCTCATCCACAGGATAAACGATATACCTAAATATGAACAAGTACCTATTCATTCCTTACACCTGCTTACCTCTCAACTCACTTCCTTACTTCAATTTCTCTCTCCCCTGAGTCGTCTTCTAAATATATCCTTGTTCTTTATCTCACTTCACAGTGCGATTCATGTTTGCATTATGGGCACTTACGTATTATCGCAACCACATTTTAGCAGTCAAGAAATGCGGATACTGCAAGTGACAGCAGGCCATGTAACACTGATAATTGATATTAAAACTTTTTTCAACTGTGGATTACACTGCTTAAGTCTGAGGAACACGGTAAGCTGTAAACAGAGACAGCTACTTTCTGTCAGCAACTACACACTGCATTCCTTCACGATGTAACAGTGATGCCCTTGCCTGTTCCCGCAAGCAGCTACCAAAGTTGCCATCATTCTTGCAGTGTGTTGCCTTTCACGTTCACTGCCTCAATCAAGCAACGATGAGCACTACTCAGATGGCAGGAACCTAATGCAACATAGCAGAAATCGTATACAGCTGGAGAAGCAGCAGCATTTGGAAAGTAACAACAACAACAAACACTTTCCTTGTAGAAATCTGTGCTGTGTTTCAGGCTGTTGAGGTCTGAAAAGAAACACACGCCATTATTTACTGTCTGACAGTAGGAGTGTAGGGTGAGTCGGATACCAAAGAGTTTGCGAGGACTACTTTAAAACTACGAGTCAGAAATGTGGACACTGCAGAGGTTAACGTGTGCCTAGGTGCGTGCAAGGGCCTAGGGACACAGACATGTTAAAAAAAAAAAAAAAAAAATGTTACATGCAAAATGCAGGAATCAACTGTAGCTCATCGTAAGCCCATTCATCTCTTCTGCTGTGCGTGTTCTTAATACACGTCTGTGAACTGTAACTCACACAAGATGGAGACATAATTTCAAATTTGCTGTTAGACCCTTTGTAGAAACTGGAGCCCCACACTGCTACTTACACTTTCCATTTGTGATCACGATAGCAGCCATGTCAATGAAAGTATGCGTCTGCAATGCAGACAAATCAGGAAGAGGATTTCTTACAATGTCTCTCTTCCTGAAATTAATTCAAACTTTTTCCTCAACAATAAGGACTTTGCATAGCACCTTTCAGTGTTTCCTGCACTTGTAACAGTTGAGGTATGTCAATTTCGCAACCGCTAAAATGTGATTCCGATAATACCAAAGTACCGCATTACCTTTTATTTCTCCAGAAACTGGATAAAATTTGGTATAATTATTTAAACTGTAGAGGGTTTTGCATTATTTTCAAAGATTGTACAATAATTGTTTTTAAAATGTTTTTGTAATACTTTGGAACTTTTCTCCCAGGGCCTCCACTGAAAATGGGTACCCACCCAGTCAGACTTTCCCAGTAATCAAATGTCAATAAACAACTAAAATGAAGGGGGGGTCACAGGCTGGTCTTCCACAAATGAAAATCTACCTGGAAGAGATACGTAGTTAGGGGAAGATTCAGTGTCATTACCCATATTAGAAATAAGGACCTTTTGGTCATATCCATCTGCTTCCCTAGACATAAGATGGTTAAGGGAAACTCTCCATTAACCTTAACTTCAGGCTGGGTGGGCCCTTTCTTGTCAGATACATGCAATGTTGAGGAGCCAGTGTGCAAGTACCCAGGGTAAACATACCAGCCAAAGGAAGCAGGGGGAAAGAAAAAGCCTAAACAGGGCCTGGCACTAGAATTAGTCAGGCTCCTTAAGGATGCACTCCTAAATCTACAAGATATCCCCAGGCATTGAGCAAATGATGTCCAACACATGGGCTTTCCCTAATGAGCCTTGCAGCAGCAGAATGTCCTGATACACCCTCCTCAGTCTGGGCCACTGAAGGCTGTTGGGCCGCGGTGGGGGCTATCTGGGAGGAGTCCTTGCTCCTGACTGCCCTCACCAAGGATTCTCCCAGGGTAATACAAATGGTCTGGCCACTCGTCTATGGAGTAGCGGGTGCTGCCATACCAAGATTCACCCCTAAAACTGAATTCTACGACTGTGCACCTCTCAAAAGGCTTCCTGTCATCCATTACAGCAGCTGATAGGTACATAACTTTAATTCCTTGGAGATCAAGGGGGTGCCTGATTCAATGTCATGTCAGGGATGAATTTAAGTCCAAAAAGGTGTGATTTATTCATATCTGCCCTCTAACACTTTGCCTTCCCATGCCATGCCAGTATCAATCTGGTCCTTCTGATGATCCCTCTGTTAGTTGCCCTTGACAACCATCAACACTGCAAAACATAAGCTTTCCCTACTTATGACTTTAGGTGTTGGATTAAAAATAAAATTGTAGTTTACAGCTCTGCTTGACCTTGTGCTTTCCTTCTAAGCTATACAGGCAATGCGGGCATGACTCTTAGCTCATGATCTGGCAGTCACATGAACTCTCTGACAGTGTGTAATCTCTAGACAATGAATGTAGGGAGTTTTCCATGATGGATGTTGAAGTCATGATCCAAACTGAGTGAGAGACAAAAATGATCAGACAGATGTAGAAGCTGGGTGTATTCTCTAACCCATACTGTGACACTGTGGCATATACCAGGAGAAGGATCACTCGTGTCCAGATCGGGGGTAGAAATAGGGGAAAAAAATCCACCCTAACCACCAGTAAAAAAAAAAAAAAAAAAAAGCACATTTAACTTACTGCATGGGACAACTCCCTGTGGCAAATGACAACAATTATCTTTCCTTTAAGATATGACAAAAACAACAACTTTAAAGCTTACAAAAACTGCCAGGAAGTACAGGACAGTCAAAAACATTCCTCATATTCAGAAATTGACAATGCGTTAACAGGGGTCTATATTACCAGATCGAAAACCTGTTTCAGCAAACACCATAAGAGCAACACGTACAGTGCGAACCACGGTAACGCCGAACATTCAAAACTGCGAAAAACAAAATGCCAAAGTGTCATGGTTGGCCAGTCTATGGTACAGCTCCGTAAGGTAAGTGTGCAATAGTTATGGACCTTAAGGTTAGGATGCGGGTTAAGTGCATAGATAGTAATGTATGTAAGGTTTAGTGTAGGGTTTGGTTAGTGTATGTTTGTGTTTTACTTATTACTTTTGGGTATGTAGTATGTAGCGTGCGGTGGTGTTGGCTGACTATGACGTTTCGAGATTTGAAAATTCACGGTTTGGGGGGTCCGCCGTATTTGCGGTTCGCGCTATATGTGTCAGACTTGTGGTGTTCTCTGAAACGGGTTTTTGATCTGGTAATATAGACCCCATTAACAGGAATGTGGGCCACTTCCACTAATAGTTTAGAAATAAAGTCAGTGTCAATCTGCGCAAAGAAAAACAGTAAACTTGGAAACATTTTCTAAATGGTTGTTAAACATAGTATTTGCTGACAAAATGACCTCATATAAATGTCTGCTATGAAGAAAATACTGCATACCATATTTTTAAAAACTGCAGAGTTATAGTTAATGTTTGTTTTAAGTGAATGCAGTAATGATTTTGTTGTAAATGTTTATTTACAGAAATGCTGCTATCCAATTCAAGAAAACAAACATAATGGTTTAAGAAACAGAAACCGCAGTGAAAAATGAAGTACACTACCATGAGGCCCCACCTTGATAAATGATAAAGTGTTAAGAAACATTTTTTTCTCAGAAAGAAAAGAAGTTATAACCAACAGGTGCAAACAGTAGTAGCTACAAAAGCAATGGACTACCACACAAGTCTTTGCAAATGTCTACTAACAAAGGGGGACAATATGCAAACTGAATGGGATAACTTAAAAGTAATGTAAAGAAGCACTCTTTCCATAGTGTGGGACTTGGATGTATAGATAACCTCACAGAGCGGGATACTGATGTATAGCTCAACCTTCTTGCAAACGCTGTGGTGTCAAGACAGTGGCTGAACCAATACTGAACAGGACAAGCCCATGTTACAAATGTGTGGGAGGAACAACCATTCACTTGGAACAGTAGTTAGAAATGTAGGCAAGAAAATGGACAAAATGTTTCAGGTAAGCAACACCTATCCTGTCACTGAACCCTACAGTACTGACTAACTGCACAAACTGGACATGTTTACATAACATACTTAGTATGTGTAATATGTTTATGAAATTGTACAGGTCAAGGACTCAACACACATTTCTTTCTCCCACATATAAAATAACACGTGTTCATACCAGAGTGCTGCTGATCAGGTGCAGGACTACGGCAGGGAGTGCACGGTCCAGGAGACAAACTGTGTGTAGGAGAACCAGGAAGACTCTCACTTGACGACAAGGAGTGATGCAGGCCTGATGAGAAACTTCTGCTTGTGTGGAGAACAGTTGATTGTTTGGACAACTTCCGAAAAATCGATCTTCTCCTTAAAAAAAACAACAAAAAAAACCAAAGTTACATTTTGAAAGTTTGATAAACAATCTACTTTCTCAGCTGTACTACAGAAACTGCTTTCTTAAGGTTAATTTTTCCAATGTAAATTCCACAAAACCACAACAACTACCACAAACAACTTTCTACTCTTGCTAATGGCAAAGGTGGGGTGTATTGTTTAAATCCCTGGTGAATTCAGTAGTATTACATAGAGAAGACTTGGTTATTCTTTAGCTAAAATGATGGTGCTCAAGGAATAAAGGATTAAAATTAATGCCAGTGGAGACAAAGGTATTCGGGCAAACTAAGAAAAAAAAGCCATCAGACAAAGATATTGGGGGAGGATAAAGAACAAAAGTGTGTAATGTGTAAGGGTGGTGGCCTTGTGCATACCATGGAGTTAAAATTCAAACAACTACACATCCAGAACTTGCTGGTTTGCTGTAAGGAAGGACACATTGACCATAAATACAAATTAGCTGTATACACTGCAGTGGATGCATAAACAGTAGAACACATTTAAAGAAAATACATCATCTGCACCAGACTGCAGAGAAGGACTAAGCAACTATGCAATAAAAGCCAACCCGCCTACCACAGGAGCTATGCAATGGCGTAAGCAGCACCATAAGTTGCACTGGGAATAACTGTACCGTTATCAACGGGTATGCTACACTCTAGCTAGCCTAAGGAAGCAGGGACAATTGAATTACTGCAAAATGTTGGGAAGTCTTAAAGCTAGCTGCTGGGCATGTGCAGGGCCTGTGAAAGGCCAATACCACTGCTGACAAGGGTGTGCACAGTCACTAATGGCAACAAGAACCTCCCAGAGACCTGGAACCAATTGACACCTCGATGGAAATGCAGTACTCAGGCCTAGGCAGGACTAATGGGGTCTCTAATCTTAACCGCATCCTACTTGCTCCCTGTTAACTAGCATTGCTTTGCCTAAGAAAACTAGCTTCTGTTTTTTTTTTTCCTCCCCAAGAAGGACCTTAAAGTTTTTGCTCTACTTTTGAAGGACATTTTATCTAAAATCACAGCACTCTTTAAATTTATATGCCTTTGCCAGACAGAATATTTATTTATTTGCATTTGTTTACCAGGATGGTCCAGCTGGGCCCGTAGTGCCCATTTTCAGTTGAGTCCCGGGGAGAAAAACTCCACATATAAGACATTTCACATACAATACAGAATTTGCATTAATAAAGACATTTAGTACATATTATTGGCAGCTTATACAATTGCAGTACATAAGTAATTATTCTCAAATCAAAGGTATTATACAAGCAATACACAGTACATACATGAGAACATTCCATATGAGTAGTTTTCAGCTAGCAAAATTTATATAGGACACTTCATGCAGTGGGTGCAAAGCAGATACAGGAATTAATTAGAGACAAGGTACTTAAACTTTTCCCACGTTTAGGAGGTGTAATAGTTGAGTGATAGGCTACACGAATCCTATGAGAATAGGCACTGAAGCTAAAATCCTTTGGTGGGATTGGTTTGCCACAAGCACACTTACAGGCAACTTTTTTTCAAGGAGGTTATGGTCCTCAGAATATTGAAAAGATAAAAAAAAACCCCCTGCAAAAATAATGTCAACCTGAGCAATTCACCAGACAGAAATATATGACAAGCTAATGAACATCAAGAAAGACAATAAAATTCTCCAAACAGGTATTTACTATGTTTCAAGATCAGAATCTAGCTGCAGCCGCAAAATGAAAAAAACAAATGCCTGGATCAGTGCAAAAAAGAATGAAATATGGCACAGGCTACTCTCTTGCTCCCATTTCTCGCCAGCATCAGTCTGATGGGCCATCTTTGAAGAGCAAACCAGCTTATGCAGGAATAGTCAAAAGCTGTGGTAGTCTGGCAGGTTGGCAGACATGCACCTACAGCAAATTCCCCACATACAATGAAAACTTATGCAACAGTGGTCCCCTATAATGAAGATCAGACAAAATCCCTTAGAGACTGTGATCCAGGAACTGTTAGGCAATGGTTTTACCACTGTAAAACTATTTCTGCACATATGTAAGAATACAAAGTCTGGGCAGATTCAAAAACAATAAGACAACTATTTGTGAGCAAGAAACACAGAGAAACTGATGGCATCCATCTCAATCATTTTAAGTTAGAACCTTCAGCCATCACAGTAAACCTAAAATGTATTGTTCCAATAACATAACTATGGTTTCTACCTTCCGCATGGCATCGAAGGCACCAGAATCCCAGTCCGAGAAGTCTGTCGGCTCCGAAGAGGCCAGCAACTCTCCCCAAGCTGACCCCCTGCTCCAATCCAGAGGACGGAGCCGAAGTCACCTGCGCGCCAAAGCCCCGAGGGGAAGGGTCGGAACCGAAGTATCGGTCCAACTCTCCACCCCAGAGCCAGCGAGGGACTGTCGGCCCAGAGACTCCCCGGTCGGAACCGAGGAGATCAAGGTCGATGGAGCCGAGGGATGTGGATCAAACCTCGGTTCCGAGGGCTCTACCAACATCGGTTCTGTCGGCCCCGGCTCCGAGAGCTCGACTGGCTTCGGAGGAGGAGGAGAAGAAATTAGGGCTGGAATTTCAGGCTTCGAAGCCGAGTGGCTCAAAGCGGAAAGCATTTTGGCCAGGGTCGGGTTCTCCAACAGCCTCTTAACCACTCTGTCCAGGTCCACATCAGATAGCCTCGAAGAATGGGTCGAGGGATGGGTCGAAGGAACTGAAGATGGTACCGATTTAAGAAATGGAGACTGAAGAGTCTCCAATATCGGATCCACAACTGGGTTCTGAGGTAAAGGATCAATACACGGCTCCAAGGGCTGGGGAGCCGATGAACGAACCATACCAGAGGAGCTCAGAGCCAATGACTTGGGCTCCGAGGACCCCTTGGACGACTTTGACCCCTTCGAAGCCTTGGAAGAAAGGTCGGCCTTGTCCAACGTAGCCTGAAATTCAGGCTTCAGGAGTCCCCTATCTACCAGCTTCCTGCACCTTTCCAAAAGAACCCTGGTGCTAAAGGAGTGGCAGATACCGCACACCACCTGCAAATGAACAGAACCCAAACAGTACATACAGGTGGAGTGGTTGTCTGTAACAGACATTTTTTGACCACACTCACACCTTTTAAATCCAGACTTTTGCTTTTCTGACATATTGTACAATATAAATTCAGGTCCCTGAATCTCGAACTAAGCACTCTACAGGATATATATATATATATATATATATATATATATATATATATATATATTATTTAAAAGTGACACAAGAAAGAAGCACACACAAACACACACACACAAGAGCTGACAGAGCCCTGTCACGCCCAAACAGGTAAGAAAGGCCTAGAAAAAACCTTTAAGAGAAAAAACACTTCAAAAATGTCACTAGATCTAAACGAACTAACTAAACCTTAATACTATAGTAAATTCACATCTATTTTAACCATATAAAGATAAAAGTATCCAAAAAAAAGTCTCTATGATATAGAAAAATTAGTCACTGGCCCGAGCTTCCTCAGACAAGCTGTAGATCCGTTGCAGCGGCAAACTAGATCTGGGGATTTACAGTAGAGCATCATGGGATATACACTAGGTCTCGGGTTCTCTGAGAGTTTGAGCTTGAAAAGCAGCCGACTCAGAGCCGATCCACGTGTAAGAACAAAACGGCGAGATACAACAACTTCACATCTATGGTTTCTATATGCTGCTGAACAAAGTCCATTGAATCAGACAGAGCTCCTGCACAATTTTCAGTTAAATTGTGTTATTAGTATCAACATGTATTACTCTAAGATTATGAACTCAGGTCATTATGGCTATACCTATCATATTAGTTACAGTCGCACCAAACAGAAGGGAAGAGCCACAGTGGCTGACTGAAGAATAGGATAAAAAAGGCAATGAACAGAGAACAAAAAGAGCACATGCGGAGAAAGCAAAATGATTTGAGTCCATCCGTCAAGAAACCCCCAACACCAGAAGCAGTTAAAGAAGACCCACACCCTGATTTATCACCATTATGAACTAAAACTAGACACCTAAAAGGTGCAACACATCACAGATCTAGGCTGCAGTCGCTGAAGGTAAAGGAAGAAGTGTGAAACCTAAAACAATAAAGAAGTCACCAATGATGAAGAAAATAAAGAGAGACTAGTAAGGCAGCCAAGGATAGGATGAAGACCCACTCTAAACCAGAGCAGAATGCACCAAGGGATCCAGCCTGAGGAAGTACCAGGCCTCGATCACCAGCCTAAGGAAGAACCAGGCCTCGATCATGGACGTGAGGGGATGAAACAAACCAAATGCTTCACCAAGACGACCATGGACCGTGACAGAAAGGGTACTCCCCACTGGTGTTTCAAAATTCTCAGAAGGCAACAGGAATGATCACTAAAAATTCAGAACATTAGTTGAAGAAATAGAAAGTGAAATACATTTTTTACCTGACCTTTAAGCTGCTGAAACCAAGACAAGCTAATGAATCAAGTCCAACAGTGAAAGTCAGCAATTTTATTTTACAGACATGTGCATATGTCACTGTAAAGTTTGGGGTTTATTACTTAACAGACAGAATTTGAGAGAGCTGCTAAGTATATGTGCACACATACACAGACTGAAGCTTTTCTGGGGGATACTATGCCCTGATAGGCTTCTCCTGTTCTACTTTCAAAGTTCCTTCCATCATAGCATAGGGCAAAGGCAATCTTCTTGTAGAGTTAGAAATAGCATTCAATGTGACTGCACTGAAGGGCACGTGGGAATGTGTCTTTCTTCATTCAACTGTGAAAGTCCCAGCCATGAAGAAAAAAATGCACTAGGGAATGACGTATATGTAGGTTGCACAGTGAGACTGGCAACACTACACCACCAAGTAACGATAAAGATTATATTTGTTTGCAAGGAGAGAAGATGCGGTTATGTAGGTGAGAGCATCTGGGTCACTTAAAACATGAGCTACATGGATGCAAGGTCAAAGGCCCCCCAGTCACAGAGATAAGCAGAGTGACCTTCCCCCAGTGGGTGCTTACTTTTTCCTACTGCTGGTCATTCTTGTTCTATTTTCCTTGTTTTATTGTCAAACGGGATGGTTCTGCTGTAATGTGTTCAGGGATACTTCCTGAATAAATCCTTCTGATCAAATGATACAAAGTATGCAAAACAAAAACACCTTTTCCAGATGGAACTAAACGTCATCACTTCAGTAGACAGATGCAATTCATGAAATTTTACTTTTCTTCAGAATGGGCAATCAGCGTGTCACACATGGACCTAACTCACTTGCCCTTTCTTCAGGGATTCACAAGTATTAAGGACATTTTCTTTCAATGGGATGGGGAAGGAGGTACATACAAACCACTCAGGAAAATTGTAAATATGGCTTGGACAAAGTTGTGTTTCTAGATCAGTTCTCAATAATATTCCTTTCTTCCCTGACTCTACTAATCAGACTGGACTAACCTTTCCTGTCCATCCTTCTTTTTGCACCTCTTGCTTCTTCTTGCCATCCTGGTCTTGGAGCTGTTTTTCCGGGCAGGCCCAATTTTGATAGATGTGTTTTCAAGAGCTGTAGTCCTCAGAGCTACTTTACTGCCACTCTGCGTAAGCAAAAAAAAGTCAACAAATCTCATTTAGTATGCCAGTACAGGTAGCTTTTCATTCCTGTCACTAGGCACTGTGGTCTCTTGGTAAATTACCTTCTCTTCAAACAAATGTTAATGTTTCCTATTTTCTCTAACAGTCTGCCTGCTCACCTTCTTTCACTTGTCAACATACCTACCGCATGAAACACACAACACACATGAAATGGGCACCTTACCTCTGTCTCCTCAGCAACTTTCACCTGAACAATGACTTTCTGGATGAACCCATGTACCACAAAGTTAAATGAAGTCTTGTTTCTTACCTGTGCTCTCTCACCTTCTTCCATTTGACCATGACAATGAAATGAAAGAAAGCTTCTTCACACAACTGTCTGTTTCGAGTGCTCCTCCTATGCTGACAGACTTCCTGGGCACAATATTTACTCATTACACTTCTGCCTACTATGTATCAGCTCTTGTGAAGGGTGCAAAAAGTAACATTTATTTGTCTTAACATCAGAGACTTTTTGCACCAACAGAGAACCATAACAGTTTCTAGCTCCCCTAAGTCTTTATGGGTGGCTCCTGACATGCAGATTTAAAGACTAGGCTCTCGGACAGCATACTATGTATTGAAAAAATATTAGAAGTTAGTGACGTTCTCTTTCCTCTTTTCCCTGACAGTAATTACAGTTTACAGCACTGTTAGGCTTAAAGAGCTGCTGCCACTTGCCAAAAAAAAAAACAATATTAAAAAATATAAAGGGGTGAAATTGTAAAGTTCAGCATGTATTCCACATACATTTTGTAAACCCTTCTTCCCACCATTTGTAACTATGTTAGTCTGTATGCAAGTACTGCACTGTTTTCCTATTAGAACTTCATTTACATTTTTGACAAATGCCAACTTATCGGTTAAAGCAAAATATCTTCTACCGCATATCTAGAAATTCACTATTTAGCAGTACATAATAAACTTAAAACTGAAAACATTACATGAATATATATTATTTTGGAAATACACAATGCGGAAGAGGCAAAGTATGCTGAAATGCTACAAAAAATATGCTGAACTTTGGTTAAACATGATCTTTCATTAAAGCTGCCTGAAACAGGTGAATGGCTACTTACCCAATGTTCTTTTCTTGTCTAATTGCAGTCACAACTTTCCTGTTTGAAACTAAAGCAGAACACTGCACCCTTCACAAGAGCATAGTAGGCAGAAGTGTAAAGAGTAAATATTGTGCCCCGGAAGTCTGTCAGCATAGGAGTAAGTTGAATCCGTTGACAATAACAAGCCAATGTTTCATCTTAAAAAGGACAATGCCTTCTTTCACCAGCATACAACTCTGGAGTGTCCTGTACCACACTACCTTCTTAATAATGTGAGTTTAAAACCAAGAAAATTATTTTTTTTTTGTTCTGAGTTTGTTTCAGTTATCTCAGCCCCTGAGAGTCTGATGTGATTAACCCTAATGCCTCAGTGCCAACACCATACAAAAAGACATACGTACTCATTCCCCTACACAATATCAGTAAAGAACTGCACCTTCCCTAACCTGTTTTAGCATTAGCCTTCTTGCTGCACACAGATAATGTAATTACCTTGTTCTGTGTTCACTTAAAATGCTCTACAAACCAATAGGAGTGACGCTAGCTCTGTAAATGTGTGTTTAGGTCACTCCAGTTGAATTCCTCTTGAGTATAGAAACTGCAACAATGTAGAGATGGCCTGTTCACCTGATACATTTGTGTTTTTCTCTGACTTTTGTTTTTTCTTTGGTTGTTTTATTTATTTCAGTTTAGTATAAAAGTGAGACCTGGAGAAAATTTCTGCAGAAATGTGTAAAAAGGACAACTAAAGCCAGAACTAAACCAAAACTCAGCAAATGAAATTAAAAATCTCAATTTTAGTCAACCACTTATTGCATTTTATTATTTTCACAAAACACAAAGGCATGAAACTTCAGCTAACACATTCACTATACATTGGTACACATGCTGGGATAGGGAAACGGGTACATAAACTTGAATAAGTACATAGCTGGGTAAGTTAAAAGAAATGCTACATGTTTGTCCTGCTTTCTAAAGCAGCAGTTAATTTTGTCCAGACTGTGACAATAGCTCTATCCATAGGAATTCCTTCTTTTAAGCCCACTTTTGTTGAAACTTGTGCAGTTACATGTTATCTACATTAAATCATTTTCAGATTTTCACAGAGAACACTGAGCCTCCATGAAAGAAAGGCTGAATGAAAAACTAAATATAATCCTCTAAAGCCTCGACTCCAATTAATGTAATACATGATGGATATGCAAATCCATGCAACGCTTTGTTACTGACATTCTTAAAAAGGCATGAAGCATCTACTTCAGAATAAAACCACAAGAACGCATCTACTTCAGAATAGGTTTACCGTGGCTAATTACAGACCTTTTTTGATTTTGTTAAGTACTGCTACTAGATATGCTAAGAAAAATATCAAGTCAAAAAATTCATATTACTTCAGACTGAAGTCACTTAACAGAACATATCCTACCATAGATGTCAATGGCTTTTCTCAAGAATTAGGGACAAAGCCAAAAGTAATGAGGGGCAAAAGCCAAAATCAGGGTCTGTTTTTAAATATTACTCTAATTCACTTAGAAAGTTAATAGAACAACAGGTTTGCATTAACATGTTTTTTCTGAAGAATAAGAAATCTGAAATTGTAATGTCTGGCATTACTGACTGACTGCAAACCTTATTGATTTACCAGAAAATCAAAAATTTTACAAAGAACAAGCTAAAAATACCAGGTAAAATCAGGGACAGTTGAGAGTTATACATCTTATAGGATGACAGACTTTTATGAGTAATAAACTGTGGCTCAGCGGATAGCACTGTCACCTCACAGCAAGAGGTTCTCTGGTTCAATTCACGGCTGGGGTATCTTCTGTGCTGAGTCTGCATGTCCTCCCTGTGTTCGTGTGGGTTTCCTCTGGGTGTTCCAGTTTCCTGTAAAAAAACACTCCACCACCAAGGCAGCACAAATACAAAACTAAAAAAAAAACACACAAGAGACTGGAGAAACGGTCACCATCCAAATTTACTATGCTTCCTAGTACTCCGGTATCAAGCCCTCCAGGGAATGATTCATCATGAGGATAGTGTGAAGTTAAATACAATTCACTAAGGCACTTAATCAATTAGTGAGTCGTGGTGATGCAAATGCACAAGAACCAAGCAGCTGAATAAGACAATTAACTCTGAATTACTAACCTGTACATATTTAGTTGACTAATAACATCTATTGAACCTAATAATGCATACCAAAAAATTGATATAACAACATTTAAAATACATTTTTATGTCCAAAAAATACATAATAATATGTAGTTTTATACATGCAAATCTAATTCTATGTTGAGAACATCAGGCCATAAGGTTCCAAAATTTATAATATACCTGCCTTCCAATCTGAGGAGGGTACGGCACATAGTCAACACCTTGTACTGCATATGGCTTATTTAATACAGTAAAAAATAAACCACTGGTGTTGCCATTATGAACAGAATGAAGGCGTTGAGCTACAGGGTTATTAAGCCTCATGTTTGTCACATCCCCTAGATGTTCCATAATCCTTCTCTTAACCATCCGTCTAGTTTGACCAATGTACCATCTTGTGGGCTGACAATTACATCCAATGGCATAAACACCACCACTGCTACTACAATTATAAGAACCTAAGGCCTTAAACTTTTTCCCATTAATCAAACTCCCTGAGATGTTTTTAACCTTATCACACACCTTGCATCTCCCACAACTGAAAGTACCCCCTGTACACACATTCTCATCCATTCTGTAACTAACCTCGACACTGAGTAGCTCTTTTAGATTATAAAATCTACTATGTGAAAATATGACCCTGCCAGTAAAGAATTTCCCAACCTCATCATCCTGCTGGATAACAGGCCAAAACCTATATACCAATGCCTTTAAGGTCTCCGAAAAAAGGTGAAAATTTATTAACAAAAAATATGTCATCTTCAGAAACTTTTTTGGAACCTTTATACCCACAACCTTTTCTACGGCCTGGTGTCCATAAAGGGATATCACCACTTCTGGCCCCAACTTCAGCTTTCCTCAACACCTGCCTAGAGTACCCCTCTGCTAGCTAACTTAGATGTAACTATGTCAAACTCTCTATCCAATGTTGTCTCATCAAACATTACCCCCAATACGCTTATATTCTCCAAAAGGTACAGAATTAAGCAAATGTTCTGGATGCATACCATCTACACTTAAAAAATTGTTGGCTGCTGTTTCCTTATAAAAAGGTATGAAAGATATCAGGCTGTTCTTATCAACAAAAAACTCCAAATCTAGGAATTGTATATTCTCCCTATGAGTTTTATAAGACAATGTAATGCCATACTGATTCCGATTGACTTCCAACATAAACTGTTCAAAATGGTTAGTTTCCCCTCTACATACAAAAAACAAATCATCAATATATCGTTTGAAGACTAACACATTCTGAACAAAATATGTATTCCTATAAATGTATCTGTCCTCAAAAAACCCCATGAAAATAATAGCATATGATGGGGCATATGATGGCCCCATAGCTGTACCTGTTTTTTGTAAAAAATGAAAATCTTCAAACATAAAAATATTATGACTCTGTGCGAATTCTAGAAGCTGTAATAAGAAATTAGTTCTAGGACCTTCCCCCAATAACGTAGCTACAGCTTCCAAACCCCATTGATGGGAAATGTTAGTATATAAAGATTTTACATCCACACAAATCCAAAAATATTCCTTCTTCCATTCCATACGTCCCATAGCATCAGACAGCTCTTTACCATTTTTAATATGTGAGGGGACACAATTCATATGTTCCTTAAACTGTGCATCCAGAAATATCCCTACATTCTGAAGGTACCCCCCCCCCACTCCTGACACTATGGGCCTGCCAGGAGGATTCAATAAATTTTTATGCACCTTAGGGATTGCATAGAATCTAGCCATTTTGGGTTGTTTAATATGCAACTTTTTGACATCTTGGGAAGAAAAAAATCCTAGCCTTTCTCCTTTTTTCAATAAATGTAACAACAAATCATTGTAAACATCCAGAACATTTGTGTGTAATCGTTCATAAACATGATCTTCCTGTAATAAACTCTCCACCATATGATTATATCAAAGTCTTGACATAATCACCCAGTTACCCCCCTTACCAGCCTGTGAAAAAACATTACCACCATTCAAACTGCATAGATGCCTCAATGCTTCCTGTTCATTCTTTTTTAAATTATGAGGCTTATAACGATAAAAAAACTTCCTATATTCTACCTGTGCTTATTTGCATAACACTTTTTCAAAATGTATTCAAAATGTATTATTGCTGAAGATGTTCTGGGGGGGGGATTGAAAGATGATGAATGATTCCCTGGAAGGCTTGATGCTGAAGTACTAGAAAGCATAGTAAATTTGGATGGTGACAGTTCCTCCAGTCTCTTGTGTTTTTTTTTTTGCTCCAGTTTCCTCCCACATTCCAAAGACATGCAACAGGTGGAATGGACACTCTAAATTAGTCACAGGTATGAATGTTCATGCAAGTGTGTGGTATGAAAGAACAGCAGCAGCAGGGCTAGTCACCAAGCGGTGTGAACCTTGGCTCTAGAGGATTGTCACTGTTGAAGTAACACCCCGATCCAGTGTGCAAAAATGGCAAAAGGAGTTATGGATAGATGGATGGAAACTGCCAAGAAGAAAAAAATGCAATATACCAATTTCTGTCCACTTGCTTGTTGCTGTTAGGCATAAGACTGTACAGTCAGTGAGCTTGGGCTGAAACAATCAGTGTTCAACAGCTTTCTATACCACATCAGTTAGGATTCTCTGACGGACAGACAGCACAGCTGTAGCTACAGCCACTGTTACACTCGGTGAGCTAACACTGCACTTACTCCTCAGTACGGTTCACATAATTACTGGCTGTGTCACTCTCTATCTCTCATTTCTACACTGTGCACAACTATTTCTACCCTCGGCACACTTCCACTGAACCATCATTTAGATTAGAATTCAAGTTCTACAGAAACATTAAAATAATTAAAATATTAGTTAAGGATCACTCCAAAAAAATTTAATCTAAATGAAGTACAAGTACCAGGGTCTAAGCAAAGTATACAAAATGACCCTTTTGAAAGTTCTCACTTCTGTAAAAGAGTATGAAGATGGAGGGTGTAATGCAACAACTAACATGGCAGCAACCAGATGACCTGAAGTTGGAAGGGTGCTGTGGCTGTCAGTCTTGCCATCACACCTGAAACCTACATAAACAGTCAAATTAAAGGAGCCAGCAGACCTTAGAATTTTCAAAGTAACCCTAAGAAAGAGTCCACAAAAGGCAAGTAAAACAGAAGGGAAAATAAATATGTTTGATAGAGCAATTAAATATTAGTTGGTAACAGAAAGGGGGATGCAAAAATGGAAATCACAGCTGGACCAATGGTAGATGGTGGAATGACAACACTAAAAAGATGTGGTAACAGACTAAACCTCACAGAATGTGGACTGCTAGTGGGAATGGTGATGTAATCTTTGGGAAGAGAATACGGGATAGAAACATCTGATGTTGTATTTGAGATGGGGGATACTTGAAAGATTATTTACACAGTAAGTGAGACATGCAAACTGAAAACACAGGGAGATACAACTCCATTAAAGTGAAGCATTAATGATACAACAGGATGCAGGGTAGGAAAGAAAAATGAAGCAATGGCATGGTGGAATTATGGGTAAAAATACTAGCTGTTCTGCAATACTGGAATATGCAAACTTGTAAACAGCATGCAGAGGTGGATAAAAAGCATTAGATAGCAGTAAGCTGCAGCACTACAAAATTAAACGGGGGGGGGGGGCATTAACCACAGGAAATATGCCAAGGCAAAGACATAATATAGGTATAGAGAAGTACCAACCATTGCAGGAGTAGGTGCTGGGTGAGGCACTTTAAAACTGAAAGCTGAATTTTCTGCACTGCAGCTGTTATCTAAGATTCTAGCAGTGTAGGAGTTTAGCTTGTTCCCTTTAATGATCTACAAAACTTATTAGGGGCAATGGGTAGTCTCAGATAGTGGCAATGGAGGATTAATAAGGTTGCGACTCAAAATTGTGAAATTCAGGGGGGGAGATAATTCCTGCACTTTCAGGACAGACTGATTCTGGTATTAATGGCTTACAGAATGTTAATGGCTATTTAAAAGGAAACACAAGGTGAATGCTGCACATGGAATCAGGAGAACTGGCATGAAGCACTGGAGCGCTGGATGCTTCACTGCTGGAACCAATCCTATTTAGCTTAACTGAGTCAGACACCGAACTAAGGTGGAAAGATTTGATCACCTTGTGTATAAATTTATACACACATTTACATATGTGTACACACTGACACACATGCATGTATCATGCCCATGGCCACAAACAAATACTCAAGGAGACAGAAATAAAGGCACAGACTCAGAAATACATATAAGTTACATTGGAGGTCTGTTGTTAAATACCAATGATATAACTTAGGAATTAAGGAACATACTCTGGAATGGCTAACCAAACCATGAGTTAAGAAATACATTCCCTCATCCTAAGGTGAAAAATACTTCATGTATCTAACAAAAGACCCCATAAATAATTAATTAATTACTTATATACCTTTATGTAGATTTGTTGTAATACCACCACTGACCCACCATCTTTCTCTGGCCACTGCTTTATATGTTTCTATATCCACTGGCCACTACCATATACATTTCTAAATCCATAAATCCAGTGTCCATATATAAACATGTTCCCAACTTCTGTAGTAGATCATAGCCTAACATTAACAAACTTAAATCCACCCTCTCCTCATTGGACTGGTCACCAATCCTGAATTCAACTGACCCTAACTCTGCTGGAGAACTTACCTCTACACTGACTGTTCTGCAAAACTCCTCATCCCAATAATGTAAAGACTATACAAACTGAGAATTAATAAGTACAACTCTGAAACAAGGCATGGCATTCCTGGTTAGCCATTGCTACTACCATAAACAGAAAACACTACATCCAGCTAAGCAATCTTGCCAAACAAACAATACCCCCATCATAAAAGTCACCTGATGAAATCATATCAAACTTCACTAATAAAATCATGCAAATTTCTGGAAAGAGGTCAACTGTCTTACATGATGGAATAGCCTTCTCCTCATGAAGTCTACATCCTCTCCGATTTCTGCCTGTTATTTCTTTTTCATTTTATCAACCTTTCCATCCCTTACTCTAGACATTTCCAAACTGCCTCTGCCATACCCACCATCCATTCATACAGCTCTCCTTTCTTCTTCAGAACTACCATATCGAAGTACATCCACCCCTTGCTTGAACAGATTAAGTTTGATAGCCCCCCCAGTATAGAAAATCTTCACCCACTGCAGAGACTACATCATAATACCAATGAAGTACATATACAACTTTTGGATTACACTTAATATTATGTCTAATACCTGGAAAAATCCCACTGTAAAACATCTCTCTAAGAAACTCAATCCCTCCAATCCACATTTCTATCCTCTCCACCACCAGAAAGAATCAATCAACACCAAGTTCTTTCTCAAAAGCAACATTGCTTCTTGCCCAGTTGCAGTACATCCACAGCTATCTGGATACTCAATGGCAACATTCCTTTTCAAATGAATAAAGGCCAAATTACTGGAGCCATTTTTATCAACCTCAACAGAACCTTTCATCTTGTCAGTCAAACTGAAATAGACATTAGTGATGGCATACTGCCCTGGTTCACAAACTACCTCTCCAACCACCACTTCTCAGTAAATTTCAACTCATCAACCTCTCTAACCTCTGCAGAAAGGTGTCTCCCCAACGATCTATACTGGCACTTTGTCTTGTTTCCGTCTTCATTAACAAACTCCCTTTTGGCTTACCTCACCTTTGTCTGCTGATTTATGGTGGTGACAAGGTCCTATCCACTCCAGCAATTCTCTCTCTCCTCCTGAACTCAAACTTCAGGCTGGTTTTCACACCCTTATTTAATTGGTCAATGATACATAATTACTGCTCAACTCTTCTAAAGCAAAAACCTTTACTACTACTAGGCAAAATTTCACTTCTATCTTCAATCATTTGAATAACACTACTGAATATATCACTTCATTCAAATACTTGGGGAT